>NW_023425389.1:0-120142 GCF_014108415.1 Molossus molossus | reverse complement strand
CTGATCGAAACTGTAAGCAACTGCCTGATGAATCTTGGCTATCTTCAATTTAGTTAAATGATCAAGAGACCAACAATTTCATGGTGCACATCATTTAACAGAATGGAATTTTCAAGTTGAGTCTCAAAAGTGTACACTACACAGAAAATCCCCCATAATTTAAGTGTAATTTAAATCCTTCTCTATTTAGTGTGAGTGAAAGCATGAAGAGAGAAAGTGTATGCTGAAAAAGATTATTGCTTGTATCTCTTACCTTTTTTAAAAAACAATAAAACATCCACTGGAGCCCTTGAAATAAAATCCTTGAAAGTTGTACAAGCAAACAGATTGGTTTTATGATGACAGGCCAAGAACTAACTACAATGATATGCCTCTGATCCCAAAAAACTATATATCTTGTGATGTGGGCAGTTTCTTTTACTTGGCTCCCTTATCTCAACCTCAGGATCAGAAGGTGATAAATCATTGAGGAAATGACCAACCCACTACCACATGTGCCATGCATTTGCTTTAATAATAACAAAAAGGGTTAAATCATTCAAAGAGAGAAATATGGGCACAGAAAAATAAGAATGATATATAAGAAATAAAAAAAAAAACAAAAAACAAAAAACAAAGAGTGGCTTAGTCAACTCTTCACCTGGTGAATTAAAAATAAAATGAAAATCAGAATGAGGATGTTAATAGTGCTGCTCTTAGTGTTGATACATAATCAGCAGTTCAATGGTGATAATATACCCTGGCTCAGGTGGCTATCTCATTTCAAAGGCATTATAAATCCTTCTCCACTTATCCTAAATTGATTACATTAAAATCCAATGATGCTTAAGAATGGTGGAAGAAAATTGGTGTGATGCATTAATAAAGGCTTTTCCATTGCAGAGCTATGGTTGTTGAGAAATGTTTGTCTTTGCTGGTTTCAGTGATCATACCAAAAACCAACTTTATTTTTAACAGCTGTATTGAGATATAATTTATATACCATACAATTCACTCATACCTCTCTTCAAAATTAATATTAAGCAGTACCAAATGTTAGTATTTAAGCCTTAATTCTATTCTATGCTGTATTATATAAATTAATTTCCTACTTTCCATCTACTATTTGTTTATTATATATTTTTACATCGCTTAAATTTTAAAATATTTTTTTCTTAAATAAATCTCATAGTCAGTACAGTACATTCTCTCTTAATCCATTCTGATAGTCTCCATTTTCTAAATAGATTTTAATATGCTTATATTTTATATCTTCCTGTGAGAATTTCTTTTATAATTACTTTTCAACTTTGCAGCTATGTAATTCACCACAGAAATAGCTCCCAAACTCCAAACTTTTTCACTTATTCTCCCAATCCTTATGAACATAACCAGAAAATTAGAATACCTTATATAACCACAGAAAAACATATATATTCTTAATGGTTTTCTAGAATTTTAGTTTCATCATTTTAAATTGTGAAGTTATTTTACATTAAACACATACCACTTATCAATGGTTCTTGTTTTTCTTTCCTCCACTGCAATTCTCAACCATCTTTAAGACAAGAAAGATTCTTTTAAATTTTAATCTATTGCATCTCAGTATTGTTTCAATAAACAAATAAAACATCCTAGAAGTCAACAAATTGAATAGCTTTTCTATTTAATACATATGTGAAGGACAACTTTTTCATCAAATTTTTGAAAGTTAGAGAATAGTGACAATCCTGAGCTACATTGACGATATTACTACTTATATTGTCTGTTTTGAGGTTGTTTTGTTTTTGGTTTTTCCAGTTTTGGAGACTTCTATTGACATATTCTCAAGCTCAGGAATCATTTTTTCAGCTGTGTCCAGTTTACCAGCAAGCCAATCAAAGGTGTTCCTCATTTTTGTTACAGCATGTTTTAGCTCTATCAGTTCTTCTGAGCTTTTTCTTAGCATTTTCATCTCTGTGTTTACATTGCACAATGATGCTCATATGCTGTCTACCTTATCCATTAGAGCTCTTAGCATAGTAATCACAATTGGATTAAATTCCTGGCCTGATAATTCCAACATCCCTGCCATGTCTGGTTCTGGAACTTTCTCGGTCTCTTCAAATTGAGTCTTGCCTTTTGGTATGCCTTGTAATTTTTCTTCATAATTGTAAAAAAGTAGGAAGCAACCATGATATATGAGGTACAGGCTAAAAGGAATAGCTGTAAATAGGCCTTTAGTATAGTAATGGTGAGGTGTGGGGGGAAGGGAAGCATTCTATAGTCCTATGATTAAATCTCATACTCCTTTAGTTAGGCCTTTAGTCCTTTAGTAACCTATAACTTTGGACTATTAATTTCACAAGTATTTCTCAGTTGTTTCCTTCCCCCTTAGGTGGAACAGGATGGCTATAGTTGAGTACAGTGTTTACCTTCTTTCTCTTATGTGGAAAGTGAAATCTGGCTAGAGTTTGGTATTTCCCTTCCCCCAGGTCAGCTGTTTGGTAATACTCCAGCAGGTTAGGCTCTGGTTAAGTAGTTTCCCTTGAAGTCAGGCCTTGTTAGGAACAGATGCTACAGCGTGCTTTGGTAATTTATTTTTCTTCCCTCTTTTTTTTTTCTTTTATGTTATAAATTCAGTTTTATTATTGTAGAAATTTCTAACATTCACTAAAGTAGAAGGAGTAGAAGAGCATATGATGAGCTCTGATGTACAGAGCATTCATCTTCATTAGCAACATTCCACAGTTTTCTGGTTCCTTTTCCCCGCCTCCTGCCAGAATCACGTGAGGATTTTGTTTTCAGTGTATCTGTGGGAACCTGGTCAAGCTCCTGGAGGTGAATCTTGTGGGACTTTCCTCTGACTGAGACCATACACAGGATTTTTAAACTCTCAGAGTTGTCTTTACTGACCATCCAGCAATTCATCAATTACAGTTCCAGGTTTCCTGCCCTGGCTCTGGTTTTGTGGTGGTTTCTGCTGGAGAATTGGGTAAGGTAAGCCATGACTTCCTGTACTCCTATCTCTAACCTTGAGAGCCACAGTTGTTTGCCCTGTGTCCTTCCCTCTCTGTGGGACCAAGAAGAGTTATTAAGTTTTCATCCTGTTTACCTTTTTAATTTATTTTAAGGCAGTATGGGGGTTTTCAACCTCCTTTCATACATACAGAAATAGAACTGAAATTATTTTCTAATAGATTATTTTTAAAAATAGTTTTGGGCAAAAAAAAAAAAAGAAGCAGACACTGCAAGAGTTTCTGTATACCTTCCTCCCCTACATAGTTCCCCAATTTGATTTCCCCTATTATTAACATCTTTTATTAGTTTGATACTTTTGCTAAAATTGATGAATCATTATCGACATGTTATTTCTTAACATACATACGTGGTTTACATTGGAGTTCACTCTTTGTGCTATACAGTTTTATAAGTTTTGACAAATGAGTGATATCATGTATACACCAGTACAGTATCATACAGAATAGCTTCACTGCCCTAAAATGTCCTGTGTTCTTCCTATTCTTCTCTCATCCTCTGCCCACCCCTAATTCCCAGCACCGCTAATTTTATTACTGTCTTCATAGACTTGTCTTTTTCAGAGTGCATTTAGTTGGAGTCATACAGTATGTAGACTTTTCAGAAAAGCCTATTTCACTTAGTAATAAGCATTTAGGGTTCCTGAATGTTTTTATTTATTTTTTGGTGGCTTGGTAGTTCTTTTCATTGCTGAATAATAATCCATTGTATCACAATTTGTTTATTCACCTATTGAAGGACATCTTGGTTGCTTCCAATGTTTTTACAATGATAAATAAGCTGTATAAAATTGATGTGTTGGTTTTTTTGTACATAAGTTTTCAACTCATTTGGGTAAATACTTAGAAGTATAATTGATGGATCAGATGATAAGACTATGTTTAGCATTGTAATAAACTGCCAAACTGTCTTCCAAGTGGAAGTGGCTGTATCATTTTGCTACACAGATGTTGCAGTTTTTACAAATTAAAGGTAAGAAACTCCACAAGCAAAATGATTATGATTTGCTTTGCTGCAGTTATCTTGAACCAAACCTGCAATATCTCCGTGGAATGCCTGTATCTTGTTTCTCACAATTTAGTATGACACTAGCTAGAGGGTGTTTTGTAGTTGTTTTTTTTAAATCAAGTTGAGAAAATTCCCCTCTATTACTACTACTGGATTTTTTCAAATACCTTTTCTGCTTTTATTGATATAATCATATGATTTTTCTTATGTAATTTATGTTGTTAATTATATGAATTGATTTAAAAATCTTGAACTAGCCTTGCATACCTGGAATAAATCTCACTTGTATATGATATATATTTTTATTCATGGTTGAATTTTATTTGCTAATATTTTGTTGAAGGTTTTTTTGCATCTGTTTTCATGAAATATACTGGTTTGTAGTTTTTGTTTGTTTGTTTGCTTTTGTCATGTTATCTTCTAGTTTTGGTATTCAGGTAATATTGGCCTCTTAGAATGTGTGAGGATGTGTTTTTAACGCTACTTTTTTTTTTTTTTTTAACAAATTACAGAGAATTGGTATTATGTTTCCTCAAATGTTTGGTAGAATTCACCAATAATACCATCTGGGACTGATACTTTCTGTATTAGAAGGTTGTCAATTATTGACTTAATTATTTTAATAAATAAAGGCCTATTCAGATTATCTTTATCTCTTTGTGTGAGTTTCTTTAGATTATGCTTCTCATGGAATGTTCTGTTTTATATACGTTATCAAATTTGTGGGCAAAGAGTTATTTATAATATTCCTTGATTAACCTTTTAATGACCATGAGATCAATAGTGATGGCTACTCTTTAACTTCTGATATTTGTAATTTGTGTTTTCTTTTAATTTTTTTTGCTTGTCTAGAATCTTATCAATTTTATTGTTATAGGAAACTGAAAAAGTGGTAACCAATATATTTCTTTGGCAAAATAAAACTGCCAGCGGGGTTAAAGTAGGTATGGAAAATATAGGGTGTCCCCCAAAAATGTGTACACACTTGAACAACTGATAGTTGTTACATGTTGAAAATGAAATGTGTTTTAATGAACACTGGCTTTGTAATTATTCAAAGTGTGTATACATTTTTGGGGGACACCATGTATATCTAGTGTACTTGTTTTGGGAGACATTTAGAGAGAGAGATTGTTACTATTGCAGATTGTTTGTTATTGATTTTATATCATTAATGACTACAAGAAAGTTTAATTCCAAAAGAAGTAGAATGTTTGCAATCAGGGACTCACTGGAAGAGACAACATGCAGATATCCTAAAACTTTTAACATGGAGGGTTGTTACTATTTCTTTTATTAAATAAAAATAGATAAATTTGAGAAGAGAAATAACACTTGGCAACTTAAGATATCTTCTTGGGACAAAACATTAAAGGAGGCCTGTTGATAAAATGTATTGGTAAGTATCTGAATAGACTAATGTACTTAACAGAGAATATTTTCATTTGGATATCACAATTCGAATTTTCTATAAACCAGTCAAAATCAACAGGGCCTGGAGTTACTAAACCAACTATCTGAGCTACAAATCCCTCACATAACATGAGTTTTAAAATGTTAATTTTGTAAACCACTGAGAATTTGTGATTGGTTTTGCTACAGAAAAGAAGTTGTATAATACAGTTTGGGAAACAGGGAATCATTATAATTATTATTTCTCTATAAAAATTCTACCTCCTTACTATTTTAAGTGTATTTTGTAGCTCTTATTCAAAAAAAGCTTTCACATTTGTGGTATCTGGTCTTTATAATAATATTGTGAGTTAGACTAGATATATAGTATCTGTCCTCTAAGTATGGCAGAATAAAAAACTGAAGTTTATACGGGTAATTTACTGGTACCTGGGAAAGCGAAGAAAATAACTTAGACATTTTATTTATTTATTCATTCATTCATTTATTTATTTTTTTTCTTTATTGACTTTAGAGAGAGAGGAAGGGAGAGGGAGGGAGCGATAGAAACATCGATGAGAGAGAACACCGACCGACCGCCCTCTGCATGCCCCCACTGGGGATTGGGCCCACAACCTGGGCATGTGCCCTGATCGGGAACAGAACCAGCAACCTCTGGATGCGTGGGTCGATGATCAACCACTAAGCCACACAGGCCGGGCAAGAACTTACACATTTTAAATATCACTGCTACCATTTTTTGTTTTCTATTATACTAACTTATTTGAAAACGTATTAAGCAGCTGTGTGAATTTCCTTGGTTCGTTGTAATAGTCATTTAAATGACATTGTAAGAAATTAAAAAATAAAACACTCTTTAAGAGATACAGGCATTATTAACATATTCATCACTGGTTTGAGAGGGCAATAATTCAGGAACCAGACTATATGTGGTCATAAAAAGCACACATATCAGCTTGATTCTTATAAAATCTCAGCTGCATCTAGCTTCCTGATATGTGTCATAAGTGACATTCAAGATATAAAGAAAGAACTGGCATCTCCATCTGCTTTGTACTTGACATTCTAACACCTGATTTCATTTTCATTTGTTTTCATCTCCAAGATTAATATAGCATCTGGTATCCTTATATAGATTAAAATCTCCTTGAGGACAATGACTTTATTTTTCCTATTTTCTTTATTTTTTAATTTTTCTTTATTATTGAAAGTATTACAGAAGTCTCTTTCCCCCCCCCCCCATTGACACCCTCTACCCTGCTCCCAACCCCACACCTCCACAGAAATGTTGTCTGTGTCCATTGGCTATGCATATATGCATATAAGTTTTTTGTTTTATCTCTTCCAGCCCCCTCAGCCCTTCCATCTGAGATTTGTCAGTCTGTTCCCTACTTCTATATCTCTGGATATATTTTGTTCATCAGCTTATTTTGTTCATTATAGTCCACAAATAAGTGAGATTATGTGATAACTTGTCTTTCTCTGACTGGCTTATATCACTTAGCATAGTCCTCTCCCGATCCCTCCATGTCATCTCAAAGGATAAGAAATCTTTCTTTTGAACAGCTGCATAGTATTCCATTGTGTATATGTACCACAGCTCTTTTATCCACTCATCCGCTGATGCACACTTGGGCTGCTTCCAGATTTCAGCTATTGTAAATAGTGCTGCTATGAACATAGGGGTGTATATATTCTTTCTAATTGGTGTTTCAGGGTTCTTAGGATATAGTCCTAGAAGTGAGATCACTGGGTCAAGTGACAGTTCCATTTTTAATTTTTTGAGGAAACACCATACTGCCTTCCATAGTGGCTCACCAGTCTGCATTCCCACTAGCAGTGTACTAGAATCCCCTTTTCTCACATCCTCCCCAGCACTTGTGGTTTGATTTGTTGATGGCAGCCATTCTGGCAGGTGTATGAAGTTGTTTTAATTTGCATCTTTCTAATAATTAGTGACATTGAGTATTTTTTCATATATCTCTTGACCATTTGTATATCCTCTTTGGAGAGGTGTCTACCCAGTCCTCTCCCCATTTTTTATTGAATTGTTTGTCTTTCTTTTGTTGTGTTGTTTGAGTATTTTATATATTTGGAAACTAACCCCTTTTCGGATGTATCATTGGCAAATATGTTCTTTTATACAGTGGGTTCCCTTTTTATTTTAATACTTGTTTCTTTTGCTGTGCAGAAACTTTTCAGTTTGATATAGTCCTATTTATTGTTTTCCTTTGTTTATCTTGCCCTACTCCATGTATCAGTGAAAATTTTGTTAGATGTGATGTCTGAGATTTTGCTGCCTACATTTTCTTCTAGGATTTCTATGGTTTCATGACTTAACATTTAAGTCTTTTATCCATTTTGAGTTTATTCTTTTGTATGGTGTAAGTTGGTGGTCTAGTTTCATTTTTTTGCATGTGTCTGTCCAATTTTCCCAGCACCATTTACTGCTCAGACTATCTTTACTCCATTATATACTCTTGCCTCCTTTGTCAAATATTAATTGAGCAGACTGGCTTGCTTGATTTCTGGGTTTTCTCTTCTGTTCCACTGATCTATATTGACCTGTCCTGCAGGTCGAGCAACGAGGACTCTAGAGGGGGAGTGAGGATGAGAAGGGAGAAGAGACACGAGAAATGGAGACAAGACAGGGCTCTGATCAAGTCTCATTTATTCTGGGGAGATCCACAGTATATATAGGGCAAGAAGCAGAAAAACAAGAACATTTGTTGCCAAGGGATGTTTGTGGTAACCACCCCGAAGCAATTTTAAGTAAATATCATGTAAATATCACAGGTGGAACAAAAGACAAACAGAGCATAACTGGCTGAGTAAATGGTTACTTAAAGGAATGCAGAAACATTGTATACAGAGGTATCCTGCCTTGGGGCAGGAGATGGCAGAGCAGATTTTTAGCAAAATGGATGCCATGAAAACAGTCTCCCACACTATATGTCTGTTCTTGTGCCAGTACCAGGCTATTTTGATTACTTGTGGCTTTGTAGTATAACCTAATATCTGGTATTGTGATCCCTCCAACTTTGTTCTTCTTTTCCAAGATTGCTGTGGCTATTCAAGGTCTTTTTTGGTTCCATATAAACTTTTGGAGTATTTGTTCTAGATAATACCAATGGCATGAAATACGCCATTGGTATTTTAATAGGGATTGCATTGAATCTATAGATTGGTTTGAGGAGTATGGACATTTTAATGATGTTGATTATTCTAATCAATGAACATGGTTTGTGCTTCTACTTTTTTATATCTTCCTCTCTTTCTTTTTTAAATGTCCTATAGCTTTCTGAGAACAGGTCTTTTATCTCTTTTGTTGTGTATTTTTAGATATTTAAAATTTTTTGTTGTAATGGTAAATGGGATTTTCTAAAAATTTCTCTTTTGGGGTATTTATTATTTGTGTATAAAAATGGCACTGATTTCTGGATATTAATTTGTATCCTGCTACTTTTCCAAATTCATTGATTAAATCTAGAAGTTATTTGGTGGAGTCTTTAGAGTTTTCTATGTACAATATCATGTCATCTGAAAATAATGACCGTTTCACTTAGTCTTTTCCAATTTGGATGCTTTTTATTTTTTCTTCTTGTCTGATCACTGTGGCTAAGACTTCCAGTACTATGTTAAACAACAGTAGTGAAAGAGACATACCTGTCTTGTTCCTGTTCTTAAGGCAAATGGTTTTAGTTTTTACCCATTAGGTATGATGTTGGCTGTAGGTTTATCATATATGGCCTTTATTATGTTGATATATGACCTCTCTATTCCCACTTTGCTGAGTTTTTATCAGAAATGGGTGTTGGACACTGTCAAATGCTTTTTCAACATCTACTGATATGATCATGTGGTTTTTATTCTTCATTTTCTTTATGTGGTGTATCACATTTATTGATCTGTGGATATTGTACCAGCCTTGCATCCCTGTGATAAAACTCACTTGGTCATGGTGAATACTTTTAAAAATATATTGCTGGATCTGATATGTTAATATTTTATGATGATTTGGGCATATATGTTTATCAGGGATATTGGCCTGTGATTTTTATTTTTTATTTTTGGTAGTGTTTTTATCTGGTTTTAAATTAGAATAATGCTGGCCTCATAAAAAGATCTTGGAAGTCCATCCTCTTGAAGTTTTTAATATAGTTTGAGAAGAATGGGTGGTCTTCTTTGAATATTTAGTAAAATTGCCCTATGAAACCATCCAGTCCAGGGCTTTTATTTGCTGGTAGTTTATTGATTGCAGCTTCAATTTCATTATAGTTATTGTTATGTTCTATTTCTTCCTATTTTCTATTGTATCCACCTGGGGTTTAAGATAAAATAAATGTTTAAGCTTGTTAATTTATTTTTCATTTTCAGTTTACGTTTTATATTATTCTATACTTAGTTTTAGGTATATGGCATAGTGGTTAGACAATCATATAATTTACCAAGTATTTCCCTGATACTTCTAGTACCCATCTGGCACCATACATAGTTATTACAATATTATTGAATATATATTCCAATATGTGCTATCAATAATCCTTATCTTTATTGCCAAAATTAATTGTTTGCTCTTGTTGTAGTGGTACTAATCTATGCCAAGGCTAACCTGAAATTGCATTTATTTCTGTGCATGTGCACTTGTCTTCTGATTAAGAAATGTGGATGCAAATTCTTGTGTCCTATATTGACTTTTCCAGAGACTAAGCTTTATATATGTATTAAATCCTTATTTTGTTGTCAATAGGTTCTATAGCTTTAAACAAAATGATGTATAACTAAAACAATTTTACCATATGCTAAATGATGTTAAACAACAAGTAATCTTCTAGAGCATCTCATCAACATATAATAAAACAGTGTTGCACAAAATACAGTTATTTGAGGATCTGGTGTATATTATATGTAATGTATATATATGTGTGTGTGTGTGTGTATATACATATATATATCTGTTTAACATAAATAAAAACACAGTTTTGACTTCAGTTATTATGTTTTAGAGTACTACTTAGTAAAAATGTATATACAATTATGATTATTAACCTTTTAAAGGAAATTATAAAATTATTTTAGGAAAAGGAAATACATTTTATACTGCTTTATATTCATAAAATTTAGTTTCATTGTTAACCAAAAGTTCAAAACTATCAATGAAGAAATAATTTTAGCCTGATTAATGTCAAATTTTAGAAATGTTTAATCTGTGCTGTGAATACTGATATTTCTGGTTAAGAATAACAAAAGTAAGCCATGGCCACTTTTTTACACAGTTTAGCTCAGTAGTTGGAGCATCACCTCGTGGACCTAAGAGTCATGGGTTTGATTCCCTGTCAAGGGCACTTACCTCGGTTGCAGGTTCAATCCCTGGCCCTAGTCTAGGTTCTGTGAGAGGCAACCAATGTATTATCTATTTGTCTCATGAAATGTTTATCCTTAGTCAGAACTTATACATAAATTGTCAGTGATGCCCCATTACCACTTAAATCCATTTCCAAAGTATTGTACCATTACTACACTCTTTTTTTCTTTTTCTTTTTTTATCCTCACCTGAGGACATTTTTCCATTTTTTGTTCAGATAGTGTGGGAGGGAGAGAGAGGAAGAGAGAGAGAGAAACATCGATATGAAAGGGACACATTGAGTGGCTGCCTCCTGCACAACGCAACCAGGGCCGGGGACAAACTGCAACTGAGGTACATGCCCTTAGCGGGAACTGAACATGGGTCTCTCTGGACTGCAGATCGGCGCTCTAACCACTGAGCTAAACCAGCCAGGGCCACTGCTACACTCTTAAAGGAGATGCTGTGTCACTCTATATTCCAAAATGTAATCATTCACTTGATGGTTGGGTCCTCAGAGTTTACTTAATATATCTCAAAAAATGATTATGCTTTCAACAGCAGAATTAGACATCTCTATAAATAGGTATCAAGTCAATAATTTTATTCCATTTTTTTCTAAATATATAGTGGAATTGTGTGTATATAAACATATTTTCACACTGGAAGTTAACATTATTGTTTTAACCGTTAAAATTACACTGAACTCTGCTAAAGAAATTTTTTTCTTGGCTACTACATTCTTCAAGGTTTTTCTAAACTACTCTGATTTCTAAATCCTCCTTGTATATATATATATATATTTTTTTTTTCTACTTTGTCCATATTTTTATATCTTATTCTGAAAGAATCTTGTTCTGCCCTAGCCAGTGTGGCTCATTTGATTGGAATGTCCTCCTTACACTGAAAGGACGTGGGTTCGATTCTCAGTCAGGGCACATATCTGGGTTGTGGGTTTGATCCTCAATGCAGAAGGTAACAGGTGGATGTTCCTCTCTCCCCTCCCTCCCCTCCCTCCCCTCATTCTCTCCTCCCTCCCTTCCTCTCCTCTCCCTTCTCCCTCTCCTCCTCTGTAAAAATTGATGGATATGTCCTTAGGTGAGGGGAAAAATAATATTTTTCTTCCATAGGTAGAATTTAGGAATGACTAATTTTTATTTATATTTTACTTTATTAAATTCAAAACTCAGATATTGAAGTAGAAACTGCTCAGCTCTGATGAGTAACCTAGCAGTGTCCTTTGAGAATATCTCTTGGGAGTGGAGAAAGGAATGAAAAAGAGAGAGAGGAGACATGGAAATAAATAATTATTCATTGTAGTAATGGTGTGACCAAGTTAGGAAAACATTTGCTTTATGTGAATAAAGGATGACTCTACTAACTCTACATAAGAAGGTCTTTATATTCGTGTGCTACCGCTAACCATCTGATTGTCCAAGCTAAAATTTATAAATTGATCTACAGAACATCTCTTAATTTACTTCACTTATAAGTTATTTCCTTATTTTCTCTCTTCAAACATTATACAATTATAGCTATGTAATTCGATTTAAGCAATTTTACTAAGAAGAGTACAACATACATTATTTAATAAAACTATATTTATGTTCCTTTTTTTTGAGGCAAAGAATCTGAAATCACCTATCAGCTATTTTGAAAGTTCAGAGGAATAAATATTTACAGATGAATTAGAAACTACCACAGATGCACCATAGTTTCATGTAACTCAAGGAGGCACACTGCAATCTGAGATCAGCTGTCATCTTTAATTTTGGAAAACATAAGATAATATTATCAAGGATGTAATTATATATATATATATATATATACATATATATATATATATATATCTTTTCTCATGCAAGAAAAATGAGAATGAGTGCCATCAGCCTGGTTCCCATTTTTATGTGTTATATTTTTAGTTATTAAAAATACTATATTTTGAGATGCTGTATGTATAGTGAGTTGCACAGATATTTAGATACACAGTTGGATATGTTTGGACAATGGATTCAGTCAATGGACCCCAACACAACTTTCATAACATAGAGCATTGCCTTTACTCAAGTTTTCTCATGCCCTTTTCCAGTCACTTCATTTCTACCCAAGAAGCAATCTAATGTGATTTCTGTCACCATGGCTTTAATTTTTCTTTATTTTTTGTCCTTTCTAGAACTTCACATATAGGTAATCATAAGGTACATACTTTGTTGTGATTGGATATTTTCTCTCGACTTAATCTTTTTAAAATTATTCATGTATTTGCATGCATCACTAGTTAGCAATTTTTAAATAACCTTTTAAATTATATGAACATCATACAGTTTATTGTTGGCCTGTTAATAGACATCTGGGCTCCTGTTTCCTATTTTGGCTCTTACCAATAAATTTTCTATACATCCTACTATATAAGGCTCTTTGCAGACATATATTTTCATCGCACTAGAGTAGAATTGATGAGCCATAGGGTCAATGTATGGTCAGTTGTTCCCCCTTATCCATGGAAGATACATTTCAAGGCCACCAGTGGATGCCTGAAACCCAGGATAGTACCAAATCCTATATATTCTATGTTTTTTCCTATATGTACATACCTATGGTAAAGTATAACATAAGTTAGGCAATAGTAACTAATAATAAAATAGAATAATTATAATAAGACTGTAATAAAAGTTATATGAATGTGGTCTCTCTCAAAAGATTTTATTGAACTGTACTCACCTTCTCATTTAAAAAAAGCATTTCACAGCTTCCCTTTGCCATATTCCAATTGCCAGCATCACTACTTTTGTGCTTTGGGACCATTGTTATGTAAAACAGGAGTTACTTGAACATAAGCACTTGTGATACCACAACAGTGGATCTGAGAACCAACAGTGACTACTAAGTGACTAATGGCTGGGCAGTGTATACAACAAAGAGATACTGGACAAAGGCATGAATCACTTCCCTGGTGAGAGGGAATGGGAACCCCAGGGTAAGATATGTCATCATGCTACTTATATTGGTGTACAATTTAAAACTTACCAATTTTTTATTTCTTTAATTTTTTAAATTTAATATTTTCAGACCACCAGTAACTGAAACTGTGGAAGGCAAAGCCATGGATAAGGGAAGACAATTCCTAACATGTTCATAAAGTGTCTGCAAATTTTACATTTTCCAAAACTACATATGAGATTTCTAATTTCTCTACATACCCTCTAACATTTGGTGTTGGCAATTATTTTCATCTTAGCCATTATAGTGGCTGTGTAATGTTAACTCTTGTCATTTCAATTTGCATTTCCCTAATGACTAATAATGTTGAGCAAATTTTGTGCTTTTTGATCATATATATATATATATATATATATATATATATATATATATAATTTGTGAAGCATCTGTTCAAGACTTTGCCTATGTTAGATTGTTCTTTTTTTTTTTTTTTTATGGAGCTGGAAGAGTTCTTTGTATATTCTGGAATCAAGTTCCCTTTCAATATGTGTATTTTCAAAATTAACATGACATGCCTCCTATTAATGGTGAATTTTGATGTGCAGAAATTTTTTATTGTGATAAAGTACAATTTATTATTGTTTCTTTAAAATTTTTTTTTTCCTGTGGCATTTTCATGGATTCTTTGTCTATCCCAAAGTTGCACATATACTTATGTTTTCTTATACAAATTTTATGGGTATGGTTTTATATTTATAGTAGCACTATAAATCATTTCAAATTAATATTTGTGTATTGTATCAGGTAGGTGTTTTTATTTTTTATTGATTTATTTATTTTAATCCTCACCCGAGGACATTTTTCCATATTTTGTTCAGATAGAGTGGGAGGGAAAGAGAGAGAGAGAGAAACCTCGACGTGAAAGGGACACATCGAGTGGTTGCCACCCACACGACCCAACCAGGGCCGGAGACAAACTGAAACTGAGGTACATGCCCTTAGAGGGAACCTATCCCAGGTCTCTCTGGACTGCAGGCCAATGCTCTAACCGCTGAACCAAACCGCCAGGGCTGTTTTTAGTTTTTAAACTAGATTGATATACATCTGTTTCAGTACCATTCGTTGAGAGATTGTTGAAAATTGACTGTTTATGTACTGTTATATGTCCTCCCCTCTAGTGTTAACCTATTTGTCTGTTCTTTCTCTGAAACTATGCTATCTTTGTTTTTATTTATTTATTTATTTTTGTGGTACATACCCCTAGTGGGAACTGAACCAGGGACTCTCTGGTCCGAAGGCTGACGCTCAACCGCTGAGCCAAACTGGCTAGGGCGCTATCTTTAATATGATAGCTACAAAATAAGTTTGGACATCAGACTCTATTAGATCTCCAATTTTGTTTATTATATTCAAGATTATTAGATTCTTTTAGGGCAATTGTACTTCCAAATATGTTTTAGCACCCAAAATATTATCAGGGTACTTTAAAAGACTTATTGAAAGAATCTTGAATCTATCAGGTGTTGGCAAACAACAGTCCGAAGTCAAATTTGACCACAGTTTTTGTAAGTAAGGTTTTAGCAGAACAAAATTGTGTTTATTTATATATATCATTTCTTCTTGTTCTGCAACATGCTATGTTGAATAGTTGTGACAGACACCATGTGGCTTATAAAGCCTAAAATATGTATCCCTTACTTTTTACAGAAAAATATGTTGACACTTGTTCTACATTAATTTAGTAAGAATATGTCTTAAATACTGAGTTTTCAAATCTAAGACTATTGCATTTTACTTTATATAGATACTCATTAATTTGGCTTCACTAAAGTTTTGTAATTTTCAGTGTAGGAATTTTGAATGACCTTTGTTAATTTAACCATTCAACCACATACAGGGCTTGGCAAAAGTGGGTTTACAGTTGTAAGTACACAAAACAGAGTTTATTCTTGTATTATTTATTAATTATTGTATTATTTGTTTATATTACAACTATAAACCTAGTTTTACCTATTCAGTGCTGTAAAATGAAAGTTAATTTTTTTCTAATTATTCATATATTTCAAAGTTCAAGTGAATTCTGTGTTTTGACTGTGTCTGTGATATTACTACATTTATTATTAGAGCTCGTTGCTTTGTGGATTTTCTTTAAGCTTCTTATAATTTCTGAGTTCATAATTGTTGTTTGAAAATAAAGGTATTTTTGCTTTTCTTTCAAACCGTGTACCTTTTATTTCTTATTCTTGCCCAATTTTACTCACTATAGCCTTCAATACAATATGGAATTGCCACACGGATACTGGAACACCTTGCTTTCTTCCTGATCATGAGGGAAGGTGGTCTATATTTTATCTTTAAGTAAAATATTAGATATAGAATTTTTTTCTATTATTTTTAGATTTAGTTTATTATGTTGAGAAAATGCACTACTATTTCTACTTTACTGAGAGGTTTTATCATGAATGGGTATTGAATTTTCTCAAATGCCTTTTCTGTATCTTTGACAGTTATATAATGTTCTTCCTTTTATGTTCATGAAGAAAATAAATTATATAAAATGACTTCTTATGTTCAAACAACTTTGACTTTGTACTCCATCTAGCTTCTAATATGGAACTTCATATCATTGATTTTACAAATTTTTACTTTTGAATTGTATTTAACACTATAAACCAAAGCACATGAGAACTTTTAATAAATTGTGTTTTTATCATCAGGTTATTAAAACATTTTGTTATATTTTTCTTTGACTTGTGATCTATTAGATGTGGATTGTATAATTAATCATGTGGAGATTTTCTAGATATGTTATAGTTATTGATTTTTAATTTATTACAGTTCATAAACATACTCTGTGCAGATTGTATCTTCACAACATTTTTGTGACTTGTTTTATGGTCCAAATATGGTTTATGTTTTTGAATGTTTCACGTACATTTGAGAAGAATGTGTTTTTGCCACTGTTGGGTGTGATATTATACAGATATCAATTCAATCAAAATTTTTGGTAGACTTGTTCAAATCTTTTATATATTTAATGACTTTTTAACTTAATTTTTGTATCAATTACTGAAGGGGTTCTAAAGGGTTCAACTACTTCTTTATAAAGAGTTATTTGAAAAGAGATTGTTATTTACCATATATTTACTCTTTCAGACAATCTCTTACTTTCCTCAGAATAAGTTTTATATGTGGCATCATTCTTCTTCAGTGTAAGAAAATTATTTTTAACATTTATTTAGCAGATCTGTTGGAAACAAATTCTTTCAGATTTTGTCTGAAATGTCTTTATTCATTGATCCTTCCTCTTCTGTTTCCAGTCATCTGGAAAGCCCACAAAAACAAATCTTTTTCTTTTGTATCCGCACCCGAGGACTTTTTTCGATATTTTGTTCAGATAGAGTGGGAGGGAGGGAAGGAGAGAGAAACATTAATGTGAAAGGGACACATCAAGTGGTCACCACCCACACAACCCAACCAAGGCTGAGAACAAACTGCAACTGAGGTACATGCCCTTAGCTGGAACCAAACCTGGGTCTCTCTGGACCACAGGACGATGCTCTAACTGCTGAGCCAAACCAGCCAGGGCACAAAAACAAATCTTTAAGTCTAATGTGAGGTGGGGTTTTTTGTTATTTTCTATTTTAGCATTTCCACTCATTGCTTATGGAAATTTCCATGCTTTTCATATCATCTATTCGCATATGCTGTTCACCTGATTCTACATTCTCTAAAATATTTATCATAGTTACTTAAAAATCTACTCCTGATAATTCCAACAGCTGGTCATTTCTGTGTCTAATACTACTGAAGGTTTCTTCTCTTGCTGATGGTAATATTTTCTTGCATTGTGTATCTGATTAGATATCCAGTATGTTGTGGAAAAGAAAATAGACTGATATAAATGATAGTATTTCCCATTAAAAAGTAAAGCCACTTTATTTGCAAAGTCTTTAGTGTAGAATTGAGGGATAAAAGGCCACTTGTGCTTTGTGTGGCTCAGATCCCCTGTTTCTTTTAGTTCCCACATGTGCACCTTCAGCTTCCCCAGGCTCCATGCTGCAAGTGATTTTCATTTCTCCTGACCCAACTACAGGAATAGACAGTTATTTCCTTTGTTAGAAGGTCAGCTGGCCCTGGCCAGTTTGGCTCAGCAATTAGAGCATCGGCCTGCGGTCCCGAGAGACCCGGGTTTGGCTCCTGCTAAGGGCACGTACCTCAGTTGCAGTTAGTCCCCGGCCCTGGTTGGGTTATGCAGGTGGCAACTACTCGATGTATCCCTTTCACATCGATGTTTCTCTCTCTCTCTTTCCCTCCCACTCTATCTGAACAAAATATCAAAAAAAAAAAAAAAAAAAAATGTCCTCGGGTGAGTATAAAAAGAAAAAAAAAAAAGAAAAGGTCAGCTGTTTTCTTTCTACCAGTATCTAGAGCTGCTTCTTCCTCCTCTCATCATTCTGTTAAAGATAAAATCCACCATCGATCTCACTCATAGAAGGGGCCTTGTCACTTTTCTGGATTTTAGTTAATTAGGTTTATATTCCAATGTCAGCTTAATAATGATCTAAAATAAATATTATTTTGAGTATTATTCCTCTTGTATGCTTTATTGAATTTTAAGTTGTATTCTGTAGTGATTTTTCACTTGCTTGGTACCATTTTAAAATGTCATTTGGGTCCTGGCTGGTTTGGCTCAGCGGTGAGAGCATCAGCCTGCAGTCTGGAGAGACTCGGGTTTGGTTCCCGCTAAGGGCACGGACCTCGGTTGCAGTTTGTCCCCAGCCCTGGTTGGTCATGTGAGCGGCAGTCACTCGATGTGTCCCTTTCACATCGATGTTTCTCTGTCTCTCTCTTCGTCTCTCTCCCTCCCACTCTATCTGAACAAAAAATTGAGAGATGTCCTCAGGTGAGGATATAAAAAAAAAAAAGAAAAATGTCATTTGGTTACAAGGTCTTAAAGTAACCTTTCTTATCAAGCAATAAACATATTTATGAAAATAGAAAAAATGAAAGCTGCACTTAAATACAGTGAAAATCAGTGTATCAGTACTTGTGCTAAAATATCTACTGTAAGGATAACTCATTGACTCCTGAGAGTTATAGTTTCCTTTTGAGTAAATTATTGGAAATGGGAGAAGAAATAGGAAAAGGCTGTGTACCATGTAAATTGAAAGTTATAGGTTTTGTTTTCCAGAGAATTAAACAATGTAGGTTCCAGCTGAGTCCATTAGAAACTCATAAAGTATCTTGTAGACAAAGGATTGGGCTAGTTCATGTAAACAAGCACTTCTGCTTTATAAGTGAAAGTTAGAATGAATCAGCATATTGGAAGTCTTTGAACAACCCTTATATTTTGTGAAATATATATTAATCTAGTTAACCTCATATACTGTGCATGTAAGCAAAAATAAAAGGAACAGCA
The DNA here is from genome assembly GCF_014108415.1 of Molossus molossus. Taxonomy (NCBI): domain Eukaryota; kingdom Metazoa; phylum Chordata; class Mammalia; order Chiroptera; family Molossidae; genus Molossus; species Molossus molossus. Next base: position 101,018 of record NW_023425389.1, on the reverse strand, counting down.
ATCATACAGAGATCAACACACACATGAAACAGAGGATCTGAATCTAAATCTGCATGAACACTGGAAAGGCATGTCTTTCTGAAAATTGGGATCCAGGCCATACATTGCAAAAGGAATTTGTTACAATAATAAGAAAACTTGGAGATGGATTTAAGTTCGTAAACACAAATAAATTAATTCATGAAATTCAAGCAGAAACGTAAAAGAACAGAGAGATGAGAAGAATATAACATAAAAAGGAAGCTGATTAAATAGAACAAAATTCAAAATATTTAGAAATAAAACAACTATATTAAAGACTTCATGGGATACTTACCTGGCAGGGGAGATACCATGATCAAAAGACTTCATGGGAAGAATTAGAAGCAAAATATTAGCTTAAAAAAATCAATTGAAATAAACTGGGCATTGAAAACAGAAAAATAGCCCTGGCCTGTTTGGCTCAGTGGTTAGAGCATTGGCATGCGGACCAGAATCCTGGGTTCGGTTTCCACTAAGGGCACATACCTCGGTTGCAGTTTGTTTCCAGCCCCAATTGGGATCGTGTGGGTGGCAAATACTCGATGTGTCTCTCTCACATGGATGTTTCTCTCTCTCTCTTCCTCCCTCTCTCCCTACACCTCTCTCTCATGCTCTATCTAAAATTAAAATAAAAAGAAAGAACAAAAAGAAAATTAAAACAAAAACAGAGGAATAAAATGGTTGACATGAGGTAACAAAATAAGTATTTACTTTCAGGATGAGAATTTTCTCAGTGGTATAAGATAATACAGAACAGACAAAAATAATTTGAATTATAATTTAAGAAATAATTTTGGTCAGTTAAAATAATTGTATGTATGGTTTTAAGATTATTTTTGTAATAAAGTCATACTTTCTTTTAGATTTTTTTTAATACAGGAAAAGAAGAAAGTAATAATTATTCATGTCTCATCATGTGGAAATCATGGCTTTCAAGTACAAAATTTTTCAAAATTATTATATTAAGTTGAACTATTTTATTTTCAAATATAAATTATTTTAAATTTATAAGCTCCACGATAAAGATATTGTTTTGTTGATTGTTCAGAATTAAATTAGTAACTTTTATAGAGTAAATGTTCCATAAAAATTTGTGAATAAATAAAAAACATATTTAAAAATTACCACATATGTAACATGAAAATGAAATAATTAGCATCTATAATCACACTGAAACAAAGATCAATGCTAATTTTTTACATATATCTTCCCGGAATTTCTGTTTATTAAAAATGTGTATGGGTATGTATTTAAAATGAGATATTATGATTTCCACAGTGGCTGCACCAGTCTGCATTCCCACCAGCAGTGTACTAGAGTCCCCTTTTCTCCACACCCTCGCCAACACTTGTTGTTTGATGATTTGTTGATGGTGGCCATTCTGGCAGGTGTGAGGTGATACCTCATAGTTGTTTTAATTTGCATCTCTCTGATGATTAGTGATGTTGAGCATTTATTCATGTAAGATAATACATAACAGACAAAAATATGTCTCTTGGTCATTTGTATGTCCTTTTTGGAGAGGTCTATTTAGGTCCTCTGCCCATTTTTTAATTGGGTTCTTTTCCTTCCTTTTGTTGAGCTAAATGAGCACTCTATATATTTTTTGAAATTAACACTTTATCTGATGCATCAGTGGGTATTATGTTCTCCTATATAGTGGGATCCCTTTCCGTTTTGATGGTTGTTTCTTTTGCTGTGCAGAAGCTTTTTAGTTTGATGTAGTCCCTTGTGTTCATATTCTCCTTTGTTTCTCTTGCCTTAGGTGTTGTATCAGTGAAAATTCTGCTGCGTATGATATCTGAGATTTTGTTGCCTATCACTGTGGTAAACGCTATGGTGTTATCTCAAAAAGATAAAAATTGAACTGCCATTTGACCCAGTGATCCCACTTCTAGGAATATACCCTAAGAAACCTGAAACACCAATCAGAAAGAATATATGTACCCCTATTTTCATAGCAGCACTATTTACAATAGCTAAGATCTGGAAACAACCCAAGTGTCCATCAGTAGATGAGTGGATTAAAAAGCTGTGGTAGAGCCCTGGCCGATTTGGCTCAGCGGTTAGAGCATCCACCTGCGGTCCGGAGAGACCCGGGTTCGGTTCCCGCTAAGGGAATGTACATCGGTTGCAGTTTGTCCCCGGCCCTGGTTGGTCGTGCGGGTGGCAGCCACTCGATGTGTCCCTTTCACATCGATGTTTCCCTCTCTCTCTCCTTCCCACTCTATCTGTACAAAAAATGGAAAAATGTCCTCAAGTGAGGATAAAAAAAAATAAAATAAAGTAAAAAATAAAAAGCTGTGGTACATGTACACAATGGAATACTATGCAGCTGTAAGAAAGAAAGATCTCTTATCCTTTGAAATGACATGGAAGGGCCTGGAGAATATTATGCTAAGCGAAACAAGGCAAGCAGAGAAATACAAATATCACTTATTTGTGGAATATAATGAACTAAGCAATCTGCTGAACAAAATTAACCCAGACAAGCCTAAGAGGAGGTGGGGGGATTGTGGGGGAAGAGATAAACCACAGAATTTACATGCATGAATGCATGACCAATGAACATAGACAACAAAGCTGGAAATGGGGCCGGAGGGGGGTGTCAGTGGGGGAAAAATGAGAAACATCTGTAACAAAAACAAATTAATTAATAAAAAATTTAAAAAAAACGAGATATACATATATTCAAATGCATATTTAATATGGTTCATTCCTCAGCTCTTCTTTAGTAATCATAACTTTTCAGAGATTCAAAAAGCCCAGGCTGAATTTCAGGAGAGGAGGCATGTTTTGGGGAGGAAAGGCCAACAAATTTGAGGAGCTAAGCTGAGACCAGTTCATTTGTCTATATTCTTCTGTTCTTGCGCTCTTGGAACCCTTGGGACTTGCATGACTCTGAACTGGTGGGGCTCTCCTGCATTTGCCACATGGCCCATGTGGACGCCACACACAATGGACTAATGGACTGTAGCTAGTCTGATGCTGTACTGGACCCGGCTCCAACATAAAAAGGAAACTTTGGACACTGGCTCCGATTTTAGCTTTACTGAAGGGATATAAGTCTGCAGACATAAAGCTTCTATCACATCTCATCCTCCCATGGGGGCCCCTAAAAATGTTTATTCCAGCAGTACCCCAAGAACCCCACTCCCACTCGCAATGGGGAAAGAGCACCCATGCTTTTCTCCCATAACAGTACTTGGCATTTATCAACCTACAGTCCATCTTATAGTAAGATCAGTCTTCTATGTACCAGTCTTTCTTATAGTAACGTAAATCCTCTATTTATCAGTTTTTATTTGTATTTCATAAACAGGCTGTATTCAGTAGTATCTCTCACCCTCCTTTCCCCACTTCTCTTCTCCCACCCCATTCTCCTTCCCCCTCTCGGTCCCTCCCACTAGTCCTTCCACGTTCATTTTCTCTCTCTCTTAAATCTTAAGTGGAATTTCAGAAAATTAACCTGTGTCAGCTATTTCCAGCCCAATTTGTAAACCTGCCTGATGTCATAAATTTTAATGGCACCGTGTACACTTTATTGAAACTGGATATGTCTTACATTTCCTATTTCTGACCCTGGATTCAGGTTCCGTGTATCATCATCTCCCCATTTTCCCCACTTCTTGTTAATTATATTTTAAGTCTGTTTTTGAAAACTCTAGTATCTGGATCACTTGTGGATTTTTTACTCCTATTCCTGATCATTTTAATTGCATGCAGTGTGCATGAATGATGGCAAAGGCTATAAATGTATCTCATTTCTCCAGTAGATTTGATTTTCTGCCTATGGGCAGATGAAGTATAGGTGAACCGTCTTCTTCCAGCTCAGGTTTGTCTACTTTTCCCCCTTTACTCCTAGAGCTTACCTCTTGCTGGATCTCAACTGAACGCCTGAATTTTTACCATATCCCTCCATTCTTGTTAGGCTCTGATAGCGAATTATTGTCTTCTAGCTAGGTGAATATTCTGAAAACTCTGATAGTCTTATAGCCTTTTGATATCTGTTTCAGCATTCTCAGCATCTCACCCAGAGCATGTACTGTTTAGGAGTTGGTAAATATCTCAAGTTAAAATTTTGTGCAGAATTTCAAGCTCATTTAATTATATTAAATGACACTCCTTAAATCCCAGCTGCCTTTCTTCTTCTCTGATACATTTAAGCACCTTTAAACAATTTTTTAATCTTGTTTTAATTCCTGCCAAGAGATTTAGTGTAATATAAGCTAAAAATAAAAATTTTCCTAGAAATATGTTTTGGATTAATGTCTGCAGATATTTTTTTCTTTTTTTATTAATTTTAAAGCGAGAGGAAGAGAAAGATAGAAACATTGATGAAAGAGAACATCAAATGGCCACCTCCTACATGCCCCCCACTGGGGATCAGGCCCACAACCTGGGCATGTGCTCTGACTGGGAATTGAACCGGCAACCTCTTGGTGCATGTGTTGATGCTCAACCACTGAGCCACACCAGCCAGGAAATATCTGCACATATTTTAAGTAAGAGAAAGTTGTGCTGATTGATGTCTGAGAAATGAGAAAAGATATTTTTTCTTCCATTTCCAGACCAAAACATATTAATGATAAACTCTAATACCTTTCTGTGCTTGAGACAGGCTAATTATAATATCAGATAATCTACTGATACACTATAGTTATCATGACAATTGAATAATTTCTTGTTGTATCTTAGTAGTTTACATAAATCAGTGGTTTACATAAATACACACAGGCACACACTTTTCTAAGAACAAAGGAATAATATAGCAAATTAATTTTGAAACATTTTTGTCTAAACCCTACTTTGCCAGCAGTATTATAGAATAAATCTATGTTTAATTTCTAAATGTTTGCAAAAATCTTAACAGAGCTAAAATATGAAATAAAAATGTTTTTATTTTTAACCTCAAAGGAAACTATTTCCATATATATCCATTAGACCTCAGACTCATATCTAAGCTAAAGAGAGTATTGAATAATGACTTCCAAATAAATTAATATAGAAAAGAAAAAAATCTAGAAGAAAAATTTAACCCTCTATAACATTTTCTTTTCTAAATTATGTATTTTAAATATACAGGACCTCAAATTTTATATCAATTTTGCTTTCTGTCTCTGGATACCCAAGAAATATAGATCATAGAAAAAATAGAGATAAAGTTGAGACAGCAGAAGAACAAAAGTAATAACAATTCAAATTTTCTTCCAGAAAGTCATACTTGTGTTCTCTAAGGACACCTATTCATTGAAATAATATATTTTTTAAGCCTTACTGGAGGGCATTTTTGCATTTATCTCAGACAGAGCGGGAGGGAGAGAAGTTGGAATAGACAGAGAGAAACATCGAGGTGAGAGAGACACATTGGTGGTTGCCACCCACACGACCCCAACCGTGGTGGGGACAAACTGCAACCGAGGTACATGTCCTCAGCGGGAACTAAACCCAGGACTCTTCAGTCCATGGTCTGACTCTCTAACTGTTGAGCCAAAACAGATAAAATTATAATGCTGTTCTGGTTTTCATTTTGTAGGGCATGGGCAGTAGTCAGAACATCAACCTTGTCTTTCATGATGCAGACCACAATTTGAAAATAATATTATTGGTGCCTTCTTTATGTTAGTAGAAGTTCCAAAATTTAAGTGAAATTTCAGTATGATTTTAGTGTAATCAGGTGGAAATAAGAAATTACAGTATGGGGTGACACAATCAGTTTTCTGCTGACCACAAATGGTTTACTCTGCCTGTATACACTTTGGTTTTGGTTTTATCGGATGACTCTCAGGACTTTGTAACTTTGAGAACTAATGCTAAATTATCAGTGTTATTCAAAAATAAAAAGTGCAAAACCTGAGCTAGTTAAAATGTAATGACAAGAGGAAATAATCTTCACTAGAAGGTGAAATTTAATAGTCATTTAGTCATATATTTTATTTAGGTACATCCAAAAACTAGTAAAATATACTAATCTGTATTCAATTCTCATGAATACTGCCAGTACAAAGTAAACAAATTCTGGCAGAAAAGTTTCTAAAATCATAAAAATCTTGCAATTCATTGAAAACTGTTTTTTTGTTGTTTGGATTTTTAAAAGCTGGCTTTGCTTTTATTATTTATGTTTTCTTTGTGTATTTGCATGGTACAGGGTATTCTATACTAAAGAAAGTTTGGTCAGCATTCTTGACAGGCTGCAGATTTAGATTTAAAGAATCTATAATGTGTTGCTATTTCCACTCTTCCAATCCTGCTTTCTTACCTACTTTAAAGCAAGACCAGCTCCAGGGGAAAGATGATGAAAGGTCAAATAAACAATGTAAAACATAAATGCAATTTTAATTTAAACCTGCACTTTACAACACATTTAGAGATGCTAAAAATATTTTCCATATTCTTTCTATATGCTGATAATGCTGTTATCTCTTTTGGCAAAATATATTGAAAATAATGTGACAAAAACACGGGAGGTGATTGATGTTTTGTGTACTCATACTGATTGAAGGATAAACAAAATGGTTTTATTTTTCTAAGATTTTATTCATTTTTCCAGTTGTCTTATTTTCTTTTCCCCATAAGTCACTATATTTTCAAACTTGTAATAGTCTAACTATTTAACTACTCACCAATAATCAGATAGTTATCATAAATATGATGTTTCATTCTTTGAGGGCACATGACCATTTGTTTTAATCCCCAATTTTTTGATAGAATAACAGTAACATTTGTGCAACAAATATATTCCTGTGATAGGTACACATTTCTATACTTCACATATTCTACTATCATATAGTTCATTCACAGTCCCATAAGAATCATTAGAAAATTTTTAAGCTTGAAAAAGGACAGTAATTTACTTTTTTCTACTATTTAAGATAGGTTTACCACTTTCAATGTCAGAGAGTACATATCATTAATATCTTTCTAAACATTATTTTTCATGCTCTTAAAGCTCTAGCTTTGTGAAAACTATTTTCCAACATATCAATAGTATATAAAAATAAAGATATATTTATGGAAAAGTATTAGTTTCTTCTTTTTCCTATATTTCCACGGTTGTTTTAAAGCACATATCGCTGATCTCATATTCTGAAATTCCAAAATGTATAAGGTTCCTAATGGGAGTAATCTTCAAAAAAAATTACTAGAGCCCTGCTGGTGTGGCTCAGTGGATTGAGCATCATCCCATGGACTGAGAGGTCCTGGTTTGATTCCTGGTCAAGGCATATGCCTGGGTTGCAGACTCGATCCCAGTGGGGGGTGTGCAGGAGTCAGCCAATCGTGTTTCTCACATCAATGTTTCTATCTCTCTCTTCCTTCCTCTCCCTCTAAAAAACCAAAACATATTTTTTAAAAATTACTAGAAAAATCAACAAACAAAAGTTGACAGTTGAATTATACGATAGCTCCATGAGACTGAGGCATCAAGTGAAGATGAATTACTAAAAAAAAAAAAAATCCTACACCTAGTTACATTCACCCAGTAGATAAAGATAGTAAGGCCTGTTGGTGCTAATGTATGGCCTTTAAAAAACATGTTAAATACATGCATCACACTTTTTTTATAGTGAGAATTATGTAGAGAAAAATAAAAAGGATAAAACCCCATTTATTATTTATTATTTTTTCTTTGGAAAATGCATAGAAAATAAGCCCACTCTCTTCCTTTTTGTATTCTTTTGTAGATTAAGGCAGTTCTCATCTGGGGAATGAGATTTATGCTTCATATCACCTACATAAATTCTTTTTAGTTTTCTTTTATCTATTTCAATATGCTTCTCTGACATTTATAGGCCAGAAAATAGGCTCCCTGTTGACTAATTTAACACTTGTAGATTGCCCACATTATAAGCATAAAGTCTGAATGGCTTAGATGGTTAAAGTTTCTTATGCTCATTCAGAAGATTCTGCCGAGCTCTAAAATGTATCACAGCCAGGAACAGACAGAGTGAATTTTGAACTGAACAAATAAAATAAAGTGATTGGCCCCCTGTGATAATTCCAAGGGATTATACTCTCTGATAACTTATTGTTATATTTCTAGAATTGACATTTCAAATGTAAAAGATTTCTCTGTTACTCCCTTTTAACTTCCTTAACTCAATTCATATTTATTAAACACTATTAGTGAGCACTAAGGAAAGTCTTCTATGTGGATGGAAGCTCCAGGTATTATGAGAAATAACATGAACAGAATATCCCAGGAAATTGATAATCTATTAGATGTCATAAAATTATATGCTAAACTACCATTAAAAAGTTATAGGTAAGTAAGTACATCCTATAGTGTGTTACTAAGGACACCCAACTTAAAGTAATATTCAGAGTAAAATAGAATTAATCTAATAAGATTTCTTAGAGAAATCAATTCTTAAACCAAGAGTTTAAAGAAAATTATGAACATGGATTGGTAAAGATTAGTTCTTCTCCTTCTAGTCAGCATTGATTTAACAGATTAAAACATCCTTATTTAATGTCCTCATGGTATCATTTATTTTTTATTATTATTTTTTTAATTTTAATTTTTTTTTGTTACAGATGTTTCTCCTTTTTTACCCCATTGACACCATCCTCCCCATCCCCCCACCCCGTCCACGGCTTTGTTGTCCATGTCCATTGGTTATGCATACATGCATATAAGTTCTGTGGTTTATCTCTTCCCACCCACCCCCAAGCCTTCTTCTGAGGGATGTCAGTCTGTGCCCTACTTCCATGTTTCTGAGTCTACCGTATTCCTCAGACTGTTATGTTCATTATATTCTGTATATAAGTGAGGTTGGTGAGGGTGTGGAGAAAAGGGGACTCTAGTACACTGCTGGTGGGAATGCAGACTGGTGCAGCCACTATGGAAAACAATATGGTGTTACCTCAAAAAATCGAACTTCCATTTGACCCAGTGATCCAGCTTCTAGTAATATACCCTAAGAAGCCTGAAACATCAATCAGGAAGAACATATGTACCCCCATGTTTATAGCAGCACTATTTACAATAGCTAAGATCTGGAAACAGTCCAAGTGTCCATCAATAGACGAATGGATGCAAAAGCTGTGGTACATATACACAATGGAGTACTATTCAGCTGTAAGAAAGAAAGATCTCTTATCCTTTGAGACGACATGGAAGGACCTGGAAAGTATTATCCTAAGTGAAATAAGCCTTTTTATTTTTTTTATTTATTTATTAAATATCTTTTATTGTTTGTTTTTTTTTTTAGAGAGCAAGAGAGAGAGAGAGAGAGAGAGAGAGAGAGAGAGAGAGAGAGAGAGAGAGAGAAACATAATATCGATCAGCTGCCTCCTGCAGGTCCCCCACTGGGGTTTGTGCCTGAAAGCCAGGGATATGTCCTGACCAGGAATGGAACTGGGACCTCTCAGTCCATGGGATGATGCTCAATCCACTGAGCCACACCAGCCAAGCTATTTTGTCTTTTTAAATCACTTACCACATTTAATTTCTTTCTTTTGTTTGTTATATTATTAAGCTGTTATCTCCATTAAGGCAAAGACCATAATGTTTTTCCCATAATTGTATTCCCAGAAATTAACATTGACTCTGCCATAGTAGCCAACCAATAGGCATTTGTTGAATTATTTTACAGATAGAGATGGAAACAAACAAGGTTCAATACATTAGTAGAAAACTGCCCCCTATATTTCAGATATTTTATTGTTGTCTCCAAAATTTGGACTCAAAAACAAAACATTTTTTTTCTCTGATTTAGATATATTGATGCTTCTTCCTCTGGAGAAATTTGATGCAGACCTTCTAAAGGTGCTGTATGTGGGCACAAATTGTTATTGCCGTAAGTGAACACAAAGAAATATCAATGAGCACATACCTAAGATTCCAAATAAATCAATTTAGAATCACTTTGCAAGCATACTATTCTCAGTCAACCACTAAAAACACAGAAGCATTCTAGTTATAATAGAAAGACCCTGCAGTCAGATCAAACTGAAAGAAAGTAGGTGACCAGCAAAAGCAAGATTGCAAAATATTGAATCATCCTTCTGGTAGAATAAGAGAGAAAATAATAATAATAATATTATTTCTAAATACTTAAACTATTGGTATCAGGTTCAAAGATCTTCAATAAATAATATTAATGAAACATATTTTTGCCTTTTGATATGTGTGTTATTAATAAGGTTAATAGAAAGTCAATTTCTTTTCTACCTGAAGCTTGAAATTTTAATGTTCAATGTGATATAGCAGAGGTGAGCATAAGGTCACCTCTGGATATGAATGGTCACCTGGATATTCATGGAAGTACTGACACCTGCATCTTATGGAATAAAAGAGTCAGGTGTGAGTGATATCAAAATAAACATTGTGAGCAAACATGTTTTGAGGAGGCATTGACATGATTAGGTTTGAATTATAAATGGTTTCCTTTGACAGCAATGGAGAGAACCGTGAGGACAGGCAGCGAGATTAGGATGAATTTTTACAAACTGAATATACCTATGTAAATAATGACATGGAAATTAAGAAATGGAATCTTGTCTACCTCAAAATTACCTCCAGGTATTCTTTTTTTTTTTTTATGAATTTTTTATTTATTTTTTTGTTACAGATATTTTACCTTTTTACCCCATTGGCCCACCCCACCCCACCCCACCTCGCCCCGTCCCCGGCTTAGTTGTCCATGTCCATTGGTCATGCATACATGCATATAAGTTCTGTGGTTTATCTCTTCCCACCCCTCCACCCCCCCACCCCCTCTTCTGAGGGATGTCAGTCTGTGCCCTACTTCCATGTTTCTGGGTCTACTGTATTCCTCAGACTGTTATGTTCATTATATTCCGTATATAAGTGAGATCATGTGGTTTTGTCTTTTTCTGCTTGGCTTGTTTCACTTAGGATAATACTTTTCCAGGTCCCTCCATGTCGTCTCCAAGGATAAGAGATGTTTCTTTCTTACCACTGCATAGTACTCCATTGTGTATATGTACCACTGCTTTTTTATCCATTCGTCTACTGGTGGACACTTGGGCTGTTTCCAGATCTTAGCTATTGTAAATAGTGCTGCTATGAACATGGGGGTACATATATTCTTTCTGATTGGTGTTTCAGGCTTCTTAGGGTATATTCCCAGCAGTGGGATCACTGGGTCAAATGGAAGTTCAATTTTTAATTTTTTGAGGTAGCACCATATTGTTTTCCATAGGGGCTGCACCAGTCTGCATTCCCACCAGCAGTGTATTAGAGTCCCCTTTTCTCCACACCCTCGCCAACACTTGTTGTTTGATGATTTGTTGATGGCGGCCATTCTGACAGGTGTGAGGTGATACCTCATTGTTTTTAATTTACATCTCTTAGTGATGTTGAGCATTTCTTCATATGTCTTTTGGCCATTTGTATGTCCTGTTTGGAGAGGTGTCTATTCAGCTCCTCTGCCCATTTTTTAATTGGGTTATTTGTCTTTCTTTTGTTGAGTTGTATGAGCACTCTATATATTAGAAATTAACCCCTTATCTGATACATCATTGGCAATGATGTTCTCCCATACAGTGGGTTGCCTTTCCATTTTGATGATTGTTTCTTTTGCTGTGCAGAAGCTTTTTAGTTTGATGTAGTCCCATGTGTTCATTTTCTCTTTTATTTCTGTTGCCTTAGGTGATGTATCAGTGAAAATTCTGCTCCGTATGATGTCCGAAATTTTGTTGCCTACATTTTCTTCTAGAATTTTTATGGATTCATGAGTCACATTTAAGTCTTTTATCCATTTTGAGTTTATTTTTGTGTATGGTGTAAGTTGATGGTCTAGTTTAATTTTTTTGCATGTAGCTGTCCAATTTTCCCAACACCATTTATTAAAGAGGCTGTCTTTACTCCACTGTATGCTCTTGCCACCGTTGTTGAATATTAATTGAGCGTATTGCCTTGGGTCCATTTCTGGGTTTTCAGTTCTGTTCCACTCGTCTATATGCCTGTTCTTGTGCCAGTACCAGGCTGTTTTGGTGAAAGTCGCTTTGTAGTATAACCTGATATCTGGTATTGTGATCCCACCTACTTTGTTCTTTTTTTTCAAGAATGCTGTGGCTATTCGGGGTCTTTTTTGGTTCCATATGAACTTTTGAAGTATTTGTTCTAGTTCTATGAAATATGTCGTTGGTATTTTGATGGGGATTGCATAGAATCTATAGATTGATTTGGGTAGTATGGACATTTTAATGATGTTAATTCTTCCAATCCATGAACAGGGTATGTGCTTCCACTTTTTTATATCTTCCTCTATTTCTTTTTTCAATGACCTGTAGTTTTCTGCAAATAGGTCCTTTACTTCTTTGGTTAAGTTTATTCCTAGGTATCGTAATTTTTTTGGCGCGATGGTAAATGGGATTGTTTTTTCAGTTTCTCTTTCTGTGAGTTCATCAATGGTGTACAAGAATGCCGTCGATTTCTTGACATTAATTTTGTATCCTGCTACTTTGCCAAATTCATTTATTAAGTCTAGTAGATTTTTGATGGAGTCTTTAGGGTTTTCTATGTATAATATCATGTCATCTGCAAATAATGACAGTTTCACTTCCTCCTTTCCAATTTGGATCCCTTTTATTTTATTTATTTATTTTTTTTTTTATTATCCTCACCGGAGGACATTTTTCCATTTTTTGTTCAGATAGAGTAGGAGGGAGAGAGAGGAACGGAGAGAGAGAGAGAAACATCGATGTGAAAGGAACACATCGAGTGGCTGCCACCTGCACGACCGACCAGGGCCGGGGAAAAACTGCAACCAAGGTACATGCCCTTAGCGGGAACCGAACCCGCGTCTCTCAGGACCGTAGGCCGACACTCTAACCGCTGAGCCAAACCGGCCAGGGCCCCTTTTATTTTTTCTTCATGTCTGATTGCTGTGGCTAAGACTTCCAGTACAATGTTAAATAAGAGTGGCGAAAGTGGACAACCCTGTCTTGTTCCTGTTCTTAATGGAAATGTTTTTAGTTTCTGTCCATTGAGTATGATGTTGGCTGTAGGTCTTTCCTATATGGCCTTTATTATGTCGAGATATGATCCCTCTATTCCTACATTGCTGAGCGTTTTTATCAGAAATGTGTGCTGGATTTTGTCAAATGCTTTTTCAGCATCTATTGATATGATCATGTGGTTTTTATTCTTCATTTTGTTTATGTGGTGTATCACGTTTATTGATTTGTGAATATTGTACCAGCCTTGCATCCCTGGAATGAATCCCACTTGGTCATGGTGAATAATTTTTTTGATGTATTTCTGGATCCGATTTGCTAATATTTTGTTCAGGATTTTGGCGTCTTTGTTCATCAGGGATATTGGCCTGTAGTTTTCTTTCTTCATAGTGTCTTTTTCTGGTTTTGGAATTAGAATTATGCTGGCCTCATAGAACGTGTTTGGAAGTGTTCCTTCTTCTTGAATTTTTTGAAATAGTTTGAGGAGAATGGTGTTAGTTCTTTTTTGAATGTTCGGCAAAACTCCCCCGTCAAGCCATCTGGGCCTGGGCTTTTGTTTGCTGGGAGAGTCTTGATTACCTCTTCAATTTCCTTAGTTGTTATTGGTCTGTTCAAGTTTTCTATCTCTTCCGGGAATAGTTTTGAGAGACTGTGAGTTTCTAGAAATTTGTCCATTTTGCTTAGATTGTCGAATTTGTTGCCATATAGTTGTTCATAGTAGTTGTTAATGATCTTTTGTATTTCCGTGGTGTTGGTTGTTACTTCTACTCTTTCATTTCTGATTTTGTGTATTTGGGTTCTCTCTCTTTGTTTCTTGGTGAGTCTCGCTAAGGGTCCATCAATCTTGTTTATCTTTTCGAAAAACCAGCTCTTTGTTTCATTGATCCTTTGAATTGTTTTTTTGGTCTCTATGTCATTTATTTCTGCTCTGATCTTTACTATTTCCTTCCTTCTACTTGCTCTGGGGTTTTCTTTTTGTTTGCTTTCTAATTCTTTAAGTTGTGAGGTTAGACACTCAATTAGAAATTTTTCTTGTTTTTTCAGGTAGGCCTGTAGTGCTATGGACTTCCCTCTCAGAACTGCTTTTGCTGCATCCCATAGATTTTGTGTTGTTGTGTGTTTATTTTCATTGGTTTCCAGGAAGTTTTTAATTTCTTCCTTGATCTCCTCGGTGACCCATTCATTGTTTAATAACATGCTATTTAGCCTCCATATGTTGAAATGTCTTTGCATGTTCTTGTTGCAATTGATTTCTAGTTTCATGCCATTGTGATCTGAGAAGATGCTTGATATGATTTCAATCTTCTTGAACTTGTAGAGATTTAGTTTGTGTCCTATCATGTGGTCTATCTTTGAGAATGTCCCATGTGCACTTGAGAAGAATGTGTATTCTGTAGTTTTGGGGTGTAATTCTCTGTAGATATCTATTAAATCCATTTGGTCTAGTGCTTCATTTAGAGTCTCTGTTTCCTTGCTAATTTTTTGCCTAGAGGATCTATCCAGTGCTGTCAACGGGGTGTTGTAGTCCCCTGCTATGATTGTATTGTTGTCGATTTCTCTTTGGAAGTCCTCCAGAAGATTTTTAATATATTTCGGTGCTCCTATATTGGGTGCATATATGTTTATCAAGGTTATATCTTCCTGTTGGATAGATCCTTTCAATATTATGTAGTGGCCGTCTTTGTCTCTAGTTATGGTCTTCATTTTGAAATCTATTTTATCAGATATGAGAATTGCTACCCCAGCTTTTTTTTGCTTTCCATTTGTTTGGAAAATTTTTTTCCATCCCTTCACTTTCAACCTATGTGAGTCTTTTGTTGAGAGGTGGGTTTCTTGTAAACAACATATAGATGAGTCATGCTTTCTTATCTAATCAGCTACTCTGTGTTTTTTTATGGGAGCATTTAATCCATTTACATTTAAGGTGATTATTGATATGTACTTATTTATTGCCATTTTTGTTTAGTGTGGTTCTATTTTTCTTCCCATTTCTACTGCTAATTACAGCAGTCCTTTTAACATTTCTTGCAGTGTTTGGTTTGGTGCTAATGTATTCCCTTAGCCTTTTTTTGTCTGGGAAGCTCTTTATTTGATCTTCTATTTTGAATGATAGCCTTGCTGGGTAGAGTAGTCTTGGATTCAGATTCTTGTTTTTCATGACTTTGATTACTTCATGCCATTCTCTTCTGGCTTGTAGTGTTTCTTGTGAGAAGTCAGCTGAGAGCCTTATGGGGTTCCCTTTGTAGGTAACCTGTTGCTTATCTCTTGCTGCTTTTAGGATTCTCTCTTTGTCTTTAATTTGTGGCATTTTAATTACTATGTGTCTTGGTGTGGGCCTGTTTGGGTTCTTCTTACTTGGGACTCTCTGTGCTTCTTGAACTTGAATGCCTTCTTCCTTCACCAAATTAGGGAAGTTTTCTCTCACTATTTTTTTGAATATATTCTCTATCTCTTGCTCATTTTCTTCTTCTTCGGGGACTCCTGTGATGCGAATATTATTACGTTTCCAGTTGTACCATAATTCTCTTAAGCTGTCTTCCTGTTTTTTAATAGTTTTTTCCTTTTGTTTTTCTGATTGGTTGATTTTTTCTACCCTGTCTTCTAATTCACTGATACGGTCCTCAGCTTCCTCTACTCTGCTTTTTAAACCTTCCAATGTGTTTTTCATTTCTGATATGTCATTTTTTATCTCTTCTTGTTGGTTTTTAATTTCCATTTGGCTTATTTTCAGTGTCTCTATGTCCTTACTCATGCTGTTCAGCTTCCCCAAGATCATGGCTCTGAATTCTAGCTCTGTTAACATGCCTAATTGCTCCACATTGATCTCATCTTCGGTGGAGGTCTCTTGCTCTTTCATTTGGCTTCTGTTTCTGTGTTTCACCATTTTGGCTATCACTGTGGGCTTTGGAGCCTGTCAAGTTTTCCCTGTGGGTGTTGGTGTTCTGCTGTTTGTGGCTCCCTCTCCTGTGTTTAGATGAGCGAGGGAGGTCCCACATTGACCACCAATGTCAAGTCTTACTTTCCTGGTTAAAGTTGCCAGCCCAGGAAAGGTACTGTTATCCTCTAGCTTTTTGCCTGGAGGCTAGCAGTCTAGGTTACTTGATGGGTTTTGGGTTGTCAGTTGATTGAAAAGCTCCCTCAGGTGCTTAGCACAAGGGGATTTCCCGAGGGTGGGGCAGATGTTGGTCATTAGTGAGCCTCAATTAGCACTTCAATGGCCCACAGGGTGGGGTTGGATCTCCGAGGGAGGGGCTGCTGCCTCTCTCAGAGCCCTGGGAAGGAGCAATATGGCCACTGTCCTGCGTGGCTGCACTCAGCAAAAGCTCTGAGCGCCCTCCAGATCCCGAGTGTCCCGACACAGTTCCAGTCCAGTCTGCCCTCCCTCTGCCGGAGCCCAAGGTGAGTGGCTGTGGCTGTTTCAGCCTCTGTCCCGGCTCTGCGCTGTGGAACCGCCTGGGAGTGTAACCCGAAGGCGCTGCTCCCAGCTAAGGCCGCTGCCGAGCTGCCGACCGTGGGCTCCCAGCCCCGTCTCGCGCCTTCGCAAGCCTACCGGGATGGAGTCAGTGTCCCTCCTTACATGGTCCTCGCAAGCTGCTTTTCTTTTGGTTTTTCCCATCGATTTATCTGTGTTATAGTTGTAATTCCAGTTTGGTTCTGGGAGACGGTCTGTGTAGCTCCGTTCACTCCGCCGCCATTTTTCCTCCCCTCCGTTGCAGTTTGTTCCCTGCCTGGTTGGGTCTTGTGGGAGGCAGCCACTCGATGTGTTCCTTTCACGTCCACCTCCAGGTATTCTTTCAATCACTCTCCTGTGAAAAGATGATCACAATCCTGATTGCTAAAATATTTGTCTGTTTCTGCATTATTAATAAATAGAATAACACATAATGTATGTTTTGTGATTATATTTCATTTAACATTAAATTTACGGGATTCAGCTATACTGTTGCAAGATTTAGATATTTCATCACATTGCTGTAAAGTTTGTGTGCCTGTAACACACATTATGTAGTCATTCTATTGTTCATAGGTAGTATTTGATTAGTTTCCTGGGTTTTGACAACTTCAAAAAGTGCTACTGGTGTGAATATTTTAGTACAGACTTTTGGGTAAGCTTTTGTATACATTTCTTTTAGGTATAAACCTAGAATTATAATTCCTGAATCATAGAAAATGTGTGTCCAGTTTTAGTTGATACTGCACCACAGATTCTCAAAGGAGTTGTACCAATTTCTACTTCCTACAGCAATGTAAAAGAGTTATTTTTCATATTCTCTCCAAAACTTAGCATTTTTGTTATTATTATTACTTTGCCATTCTGGAAAAGTTGTGATGGTATACCATGATGGTTTTATCTTGCATTTACCAAATAATTAGAAAAATTTGTCATGTTTTGATTGTGAGTTTCAATATATTCTTTGTTCATTCTGTTTGAGTATTTTCTCAGAAATATTATTGAAGATATATTTCACCATTCCGTTGGCTTTGCACTCTTTTAATAGTTTATAAACAAAAGTTTTCATTTTTACTATAATCCTTTAATTAACACTGTTTTGCATGCAGTACATAAATCTTGTTCTTCTCTAAGGTTATAATCTTCACCTAAATTTTTTTCTGAAAGTTATTTTTCACATCTAAGTGAAATATATTTAGTATATATTGTGACACCCATCTAAGTTCACCGTGTCTTCTTAATGTGCTGTGGTGCATAGTTTAGGAACTATAGGGGTAATAAGATTTTATATTTCTTCTTCTGTACACTAGTTTCAGATGTACAGCGAAGTGTTCAGGAAACAATGCACTCTACAGAATGGTCTACCTGCTGCCCCAAGCATCCACCTGACCCTATACCAGTTGTCTCAACATTATTAACTATATTCTCAATGCTGCAAACTGCATCATTGAGTTCTGCAACTACCAATTTGTACTGCTTAATCCCTTCACCTTTTCACCCAGCCCCTGAACCTCTGTCCCCTCTTATAACTGTCATTCTGTTCTATCTATGTCTGTTTCTATTTTGTTTGTTTATTTTGTTCATTATATTCCTCATATATGTGAAATCATTAGGTAATTGTCTTTCTCTGACTGGCTTATTTCACTTAGCATGATACTCTACAGATCCAGCCATGCTTTCGTGACAGGTGAAATTTCCTTTTTTTTCACATCTGTGTAGTATTTTATTGTATAAATGTACCACAACTTTTGTATCCACTCATCTACTAACGGGCAATTGGACTGCTTTCAAATCTTGGCTATTATAAACAATGCTGCAGTGAACATAGGGTTGCATATATTAATGTTCGGGTTTCTTTGGATATATTCCCAGAAGTGGAATCATTGGATGATAAGGCAATTCTATTTTTAAGTTTTTGAGAAACCTCCACATTGCCACATTGCTTTCCATATTGGGTGCACCAAAATGCACCAACAGCGCACTAGGGTTCCCTTTTCTCCACATCCTTACCAACACTTGTTTGTTGATTTATTGATGCTAGCCATCCTGATAGGTATGAGGTGGTATCTCATTGGGACTTTGATTTGTGTTTCTTTAATGATTGGTGATGGTGAAAAACTTTTCATATGTCTATTGGCCATCTGTATGCCTTCTTTAGAACAGTGTCTATTCAGACCATCTGCTCACTTTTTTCATTGGATTGTTTGTTTTTCTGGTGTTAAGTTGTCTGAGTTCTTTATAAGTTTTAGATATTAACCTCTTATCAGATGTATCATTGGTGAATATATGCTCCCATTCAGTAGGTTTACTTTTGGATTTATTAATGGTTTTCTTTGATGTGCAAAGCCATTTTAGTTTACTGTAGTTCCACATGCTTATTTTTTCTTTTGTTTTCCATACCCAACAAAATATATTAGAAGAAAATAGTAGTACATGAAATGTCCATGATTTTACTGCTATGTTCTCTTCTAGGATTTTTATAGTTTTGAATCTGCATTTAAATCTTTAACCCATTTTGTGTTTATTCTTGTACATGATGTAAGAAGGTGGTCTAGTTTCATTTTCTTGCATGTATCTATCCATTTCTCCCAACAGCATTTATTGAAGAGATTGCCTTATCCCATTGTGTGTTCTTGCCTCCTTTGTCAAATACTAATTGACCATAAACACTTTCTATTTTCTTCCATTGATCTATATGTCTGTTTTTATGCTAGTACCATGCTGTTTTGGTTACTATAGCTTTGCAGTATATTTTAATATCAGCATGATACCTTCAATTTTGTTGTTCTTTCTCAAGATTGCTGACACTATTCTGGGTCTTTTGTGGTTCCATATAAAATTTTTGAATATTTGTTCTAGGTCTTTGAAATACACCATTGGTATTTTGATAGGAATTGGGGTAAATATATAAATTGCTTTGGGTACTATGGACATTATAATGATGTTAATTCTTTCTACCCATGAACACAAAATATGCTTCAATTTATTTGTATCTTCTTTGGTTTCTTTAGTATCTTATACTTTTTCAAGTATGGATTTTTTACCACCTTGCTTAAATTCATTCCTAAGTACATTTTTTGGTGGTGTTGTCATTGTAAATGGGGTTGATTTTTTAGTTTCCCTTTCTGATAGTTCATTATTGGTGTATAAAAATGCCACCAGTATCTAAATATCAAATTTGTATCCTGCTACTTTACAGAATTCATTGATCAGTATATATATATATATAGATAGATATAGATATATAGATAGATAGATAGATAGATAGATAGATAGATAGATATAGATATAGATATATTTTGTGTGTGTGTGTGTGTGGAAACTTTAGGGTTTCTATATACAATATCCTGTTATCTACCAATAATGACAGTGTTACCTCTCCATTTCCAAATTGGATGCCTTTTATTTTTTTATTCTTTCTTGTCTTTTTCTTGTTAGAGTCTTCTTTTTTTCTTGTCTGATTTCATTACTACTACCTACAATTATAAATAAAGTAATTACATACAAATCTAATTTCAGTTCTCATTATTTAAATGCATTATAATATTCAAGTGATTATGCTTTCTGGATTATTCACATTTCATGAAAATATTCAAGTCTTGCCAAAGCCTTCAACTCTTGAAATCCCATGAGGGATTATTCTGATCAGCTTCCAGTGTTTTATATACTTAAAACTACATTTTCTGCCAGCTTCTGGACTATGTAATCATCATTGTTGAAAGGCTATGAATATACCTGAAATGTTCTACCTATAAGGTGTTGAATTAACCAGCCTTTCTAATGTTACTTTTTAAGAGTACAAATAATTATTTTAGCAAAGTGTTGACACTAATGAAAAGATACCAGTGTATCATAAGAAAACTATGCTGCTATGAAGACTAGCACAGATACTTGATTACATATTTAAATCCACATTTCAAGTGCCTATGTGCCTAGATCATGCCCTGCTACTGTTTCTCTATGGATAAGACATAGGAGGATAGATGACAAGTATGCATCATCATGACCTTGATGGGTTGACTGCCTTCTATCACTTGCTGTTAACAAGATAGAGACAGAGAGAAGGAAAAGGGCAAATACCAGAAAAACCATAACCAAACACACTCCTTTTTCTTTTCTTTTTTCTTTTTGTTCCAATGAGTTGATGTTATTTTATTTTATTTATTTGTTTATTTTATTTTTTTATTAATTTTTGTTACAGATGTTTCTCTTTTTTTCCCCACTGATTTCCCCCTTCTCCTCTCTCCCTGCCCTGTCCCCAGCTTTGTTGTCAATGTCCACTGTTCATGCATACATGCATATAAGTTCTGTGGTTCACTCTCCCCCATCACCCACTTTTCTGGGGATTGTCAGTCTGTACCCCACTTACACATCTCTGGGACTACCCCATTCATCAGACTATTACGTTCATTGTATTCCACAAATAAGTGAGATCATATGATACTTGTCTTTCTCTGTTTTGCCTGTTTCACTTAGGATGATACTATCCAGGTCCCTCCATGTAGTCTCAAAGGATAAGAGATCTTTCTTTCTTACAGCTGCATAGTACTCCTTTGGGTATATGTACCACAGCTTTTTTATCCATTTGTCTACTGATGGACACTTGGGCTGTTTCCAGATCTTAGCTGCTGTAAATAATGCTGCTACAAACATGGAGGGTACATGTATTCTTTCTGATTGGTGTTTCAGGCTTCTTAGGGTATATTTCTAGAAGTGGGATCACTGGGTCAAATGGAAGTTCAATTTTTAATTTTTTGAGGTAACACCATACTGTTTTCCATAGTGGCTGCACCAGTCTGCATTCCCGCCAGCAGCGTACTAGAATCCCCTTTTCTCCACACCCTCGCCAACACTTGTTGTTTCATGATTTGTTGATGGCGGCCATTCTGACAGGTGTGAGGTAGTACCTCATTGTTGTTTTCATTTGCATCTCTCTGACGATTAGTGATGTTGAGCATTTATTTCTTCATTTGTTTCTTAGCCATTTGTATGTCCTGTTCAGAAAGGTGTCCATTTAGTTACTCTGCCCATTTTTTAATTGGGTTCTTTGTCTTTCTTTTGTTGAGTTGTATGAGCACTCTATATATTGGAAATTAACCCCTAATCTGATATATCATTGGCAATTATGCTCTCCCATACAGTGGGCAGCCTTTCCATTTTGATGATTGTATCTTTCGCTGTGCAGAAGCTTTTGAGTTTGATGTAGTCCCATGTGTTCATTTTCTCCTTTGTTTCTATTGCCTTACGTGATGTATCTGTGAAAATTCTGCTGCGTATGATGTCTGAAATTTTGCTGCCTACAGTTTCTTCCAGGATTTTTATGGATTCATGAGTCACATTTAAGTCTTTTACCCATTTTGAGTTTATTCTTATGTAGGGTGTAAGTTGATGGTCTATTTTCATTTTTCTGCATGTAGCTGTCCAATTTTCCCAACACCATTTAATAAAAAGGCTGTCCTTACTCCACTGTATGCTGTTGCCCCTTTGTCAAATATTAATTGAGCATATTGCCTTGGGTCCATTTCTGGGTTCTTTGTTCTGTTCCACTGGTCTATGTGCCAGTACCAGGCTGTTTTGATTACAGTGGCTTTGTAGTATAACTGGAAGTCTAATAATGTAATCCCTCCAACTTTGTTCTTCTTTTTCAAGATTGCTGTGGGTATTCGAGGTCTTATTTGGTTTCATATGAACTTTCAAAGTACTTGTTCTAATTCTGTGAAGTATGCCGTTGGTATTTTAATGGGGATTGCATTGAAACTATAGATTGATTTGGGTAGTATGGACATTTTAATGATGTTAATTATTCCAATCCATGAACAGGGTATGTGCTTCCACTTTTTTATATCTTCCTCTATTTCTTTTTTCAATGACCTGTAGTTTTCTGTGAATAGGTCTTTTATTTCTTTGGTTAAGTTTATTCCTAGGTATATTGTTGTATAAGGATGCCATTGATTTCTTGACGTTAATTTTGTATCCTGCTACTTTTCAAATTCATTTATAAAGTCTAGTAGATTTTTGATGGAGTCTTTGGGGTTTTCTGTGAACAATATCCTGTCTTATGCAGATAATGACAGTTTCATTTCTTTTGCAATTTGAATCCCTTTTATTTTTTCTTCCTGTCTGCTGTCGCTAAGACTTCCAGTACTATATTAAATAAGGGTGGTGAAAGTGGGCATCCTTGCTTTGTTCTTGTTCTTAAGAAAAATGCTTTTAGTTTTTGCCCATTGAGTATGATGTTGGCTGTAGGTCTTTCATATATGGCCTTTATTATGTTGAGATATGATCTCTCTATTTCCATATTGCTGAGCGTTTTTATCAGAAATGGATGCTGGATTTTGTCGAAGGCTTTTTTGGCATCTATTGATATTATCATGTGGTGTTTGTTCTTCATTTTGTTTATGTGGTGTATCACATTTATTGATTTGTAAATAATGTACCCCCAGCCTTGCATCCCTGGGAAGAATCCCACTTGGTCATGGTGAATAATTTTTTTGATGTGTTGCTGAATCCGATATGCTAGTATTTTACTCAGGGTCTTCGCATCTATGTTCATTAGGGATATTGACCTGTAGTTTTCCTTCTTTGTACTGTCTTTTTCTGGTTTTGGAATTAGAATAATGCTGGCTTCATAAAACGAGTTTGGAAGGCTTTCTTCTTCTCTAATATTTTGAAATAGTTTGAGGAGAATGGGTGTTAGTTCTTCTTTGAATGTTTGGCAAAACTCCCGAAGGAAGCCATCCGGGCCTGGGCTTTTGTTTGCTGAGAGAGTCTTGATTACATATTCAATTTCTTCTGTTGTTATTGGTCTGTTCAAGATTTGTATTTTTTCCGGGTCCAGTTTTGGGAGACTATGTGTTTCTAGAAATTTCTCCATGTTGCTTAGATTGTCCAATTTGTTGCCATATAATTGTTCATAGTAGTTGTTGATGATCTTTTGTATTTCTGTGGTGTCAGTTTTTACTTCTCCTCTTACATTTCTGATTTTGTGTATTTGGGTTCTCTCTCTTTGTTTCTTGGTGAGTCTAGCTAAGGGTCCATCAATCATATTTATGTTTTTGAAAAACCAGCTCTTTGTTTCATTGATCCTTTGATTTTTTTTTTTTTTGGACTCTATGTCATTTATTTCTGCTCTGATCTTTACTATTTCCTTCCTTCTACTTGCTCTGGGGTTTTCTTTTTGTTTGTTCTCTAGTTCTTTAAGTTGTGAGGTTAGATTAGTCTATTAGAGATTTTTCTTTTTTTGAGGTAGGCCTCTAGTGCTATGAACTTCCCTCTCAGAACTGCTTTCGCTGCATCATATAGATTTTGTGTTGTGTATTCATTTTCATTGGTTTCCAGAAAGTTATTAATTTCTTTCTTGATCTCCTCAGTAACCCATTCATTGTTTAATAACATGCTATTTAGCTTCCATGTGTTCAAATGTCTTTGTATGCAATTGATTTCTTGCAATTGATTTCTAGTTTCATGCCATTGTGATCTGAGAAGATACTTGATATGATTTCATTCTTCTTGAACTTGTAGAGACTTAGTTTGTGCCCTATCATGTGGTCTATCTTTGAGAATGTCCCATGTGCACTTAGAAGAATGTGAATTCTGTAGTTTTGGGGTGTAATTCTCTGTAGATATCTATTAAATCCTTTTGGTCTAGTGCTTCATTTAGAGTCTCTGTTTCCTTGCTAGTTTTTTGTCTAGAGGATCTATCCAGTGATGTCAGCATGGTGTTGAAGTCCTCTGCTTGATATTATTGCTATCAATTTATCCTTTGAAGTCTTCCAGAATATTTTTAATATATTTTGGTGCTCCTATATTGGCTTCATATATGTTTAGCAAGGTTATATCTTCCTGTTGGATAGATCCCTTCAATATTATGCAGTGGCCTTCTTTGTCTCTAGTTATCGCCTTCATTTGGAAATCGATTTTATCAGATATGAGTATTGCTACCCCAGCTTTTTTTTTCCTTTCCGTTTCCTTGGAAGATTTTTTTCCATCCCTTCACTTTTCACCTATGTGAGTCTTTTGATATGAGGTAGGTCTCTTGTAAACAACATATAGATGAGTCATGCTTTCTTATCCAATCGGCTACTTTGTGTCTTTTTATGGGAGCATTCAATCCATTTACATTTAAGGTTATAATTGATATGTACTTATTTATTGCCATTTTTGTTTAGTGTGGTTATATTTTTCTTTCTATTTCTCCTGCTGATTACAGCAGTCCTTTTAACATTTCTTGCAGTGTTTGGTTTGGTGCTAATGTATTCCCTTAGCCTTTTTTTTTGTCTGAGAAGCTCTTTATTTGACTTTCTGTTTTGAATGATAGCCTCGCTGGGGCTAGTAGTCTTGGATTCAGATTCTTGTTTTTCATGACCTTGATTATCTCATGCCATTCTCTTCTGGCCTGTAGTGTTTCTGTTTAGAAGTCAGCTGAGAGCCTTATGAGTTTTCCTTTGTAGGTAACCAGTTGCTTCTCTCTTGCTGCTTTTAGGATTCTCTCCTTGTTTTGAATTTTTGGCACTTTGATTTCTATGTGTCTTGGTGTGGGCTTGTTTGAGTTCTTCTTACTTGGGTCTCTCTGTGCTTCTTGAACTTAAATACCTTCTTCCTTCACCAAATTAGGGAAATTTTCTGTCACTATTTCTTCAAGTATATTCTCTAACCCTTGCTCATTGTCTTCTTTATCGGGGACTCCTATGATGTGAATGTTATTAGGTTTTCAGTTGTCCCACAGTTCTCTTAAGCTGTTTTTTTGTTTTTTAATTATATTTTCCTTTTGGATTTCTGATTTTTTTTACCCTATCTTCTAATTCACTGATCCGGTCCTTAGCTTTCTCTACTCAGCTATTTAGACTTTCCAATGTGTTTTTTATTTCTGATATGTCATTCTTCATTTCTTCTTGGTGTTTTTTAATTTCCAAGTGGTTGATTTTCAACATTTCTATGTCTTTACTCATGGTGCTCATGTCCTTATATATGCTGTTGAGCTTCCTCAAGATCATGGCTCTGAATTCTAGTTCTGTTAACTTGCTTAACTGCACCTCATTTATCTCATCTTCGGTAGAGGTCTCTTGTTCTTTCATTTGGCTTTTGTTTCTGTTTTTCACCATTTTGGCTATCACAGTGGGCTTTGGAGTTGGCCAACTTTTCCCTGTGGATGTTGGTGTTCTGCTGTTTGTGGCTCCCTCTCCTGGGTTTGGATGAGGCAGGGAGGACCCACTTTAAACACCACTGTCAAGTCTTAAGTTTTCTGGTTAGAGTTGCTAGCCCAGGGAATGGTAGTTTTTCTCTAGCTTTTTTGCCTGGAGGCTATTAGTAGCAGTCACCTGAAGAACCTTGATTTCTGAGTTGACTGAAAAACTCCCTCAGGTACCCAGTGAAGGAGGATTTCCAGAGGGTGGTGCAGATGCTGGTTGTTAATGGGCTTCAATTAGCATTTCAATGTCCACTGGGTGGGGTTGAATCTCCTCAGTGAGAGGGGCTGCTGCCTCTCCCCAGGGCCCTGGGAAGGAGTAAGATAACCACAGTCCTGCATGGCTGCACTCTGCAAAAGCTCTGAGCACCCTCCAAATCCCAAGTGTCCCCAAACAGTTCTAGTACAGTCTGCCCTCCCTCTGCTGGAGCTCAAGTTAAGTGGCTGCTGCCACTTTAGCCTTTGTCTGGGCTCTGCACCATGGCGTCACCTGGGACTTTAACTTGAGGGTGCCGCTCCCAGGTAAGGGCAGCCAAGGCTGCGGCAGCTCTCAGCCTAAGGCGTAGCACCCTGCCAAGGTTGCAGAACTCAGCCGAGGGGGCCACAAGTCCCAGCTGAGGCCACAGGACCCAGCTGAGGGCGCAGCTTCCAGCTGAGGCCGCTGGTCCCAGCCCAAGCAGCAGCAGGTCCCAGCCCAGGCTGCTGCAGACCATGGGCTCCCGGCCACCTCTCGTGTCCTAGCAAGCCTACCAGAATTGAGTCAGTGTCCCTGGTTATGTGGTCCTTTAAGCTGTCTTTCGGTTGCCCTTTCCTGATGATTTGTTTTTATTTTTGTTGTAATTCCAGTTTGGGAGATGGTCTGTGTAGCTTCCATTCACTCCGCTGCCATTTTTTCTCTCTCTGGATTGACTTTTTTAAATTTAGTTTTTCTTTATTTTTCTCTTGGTGTTTGTGCTCTTGTGTGATTTCCTCTTTGATTGTGGACTGTGCTGAGTGAACTGGTGGTGAATTTGAAGATTGCAGGATGCTTGGGTGTGCACTGAAACTTCTAAGAACTTACGATATTCCAGGCAGGAGATTACATCCAGTCCCAGTCTCCTGTGGTTTTGGAGCTGCCCAAGGTGTTTCCCTCACGAAGCTGGAGGCCACGACATCTCCTCAGGCCCCAGGCAGTGCAGCCGCCACTGGGCGCCCGATGCAACCATTGACTGGCTGCCAGGTCTGCATTTTCTTTATTCATGGCTATGGGATCTTAAACTCACAACGGTGATAAATGTTAAAATTATGAAGCTATTTGAAAAATGAAGTATGTATTTTTTGAAAATTTCCTTTGTAAGAATTGCTAAAATAATTTTTTTTAAAAAAAACAATGATTAGTGTGGCTTTTGCTACTAAACACTACACCATAATAAACATTAGAGCCCTGGCCAGTTTTCTCAGTGGTTAGAGCTTCAGCCTGTGCTCCAGGGAGACCTGGGTTTGGTTCATGCTAAGGGCATGTACCTCGGTTGAAGTTTGAACCTGGCCCTGGTTGGGTCGTGCGAGAAGCAGCCACTCGATGTGTCCCTTTTATGTCAGTTATTTCTCTCTCTCTTCCTTTTTCTCCCTCCCACTCTCTCTGAACAAAGAATGAAAAAATGTCCTCGAGTGAGGATGAAAAAAAATTATAATAGTATGGTGCCTACATAAAAGTAAATGGATAAAGGGAAAACCAGATATCACAAAGAGTTTCCATTGTAAACAAAACCAATATCTAACCATAGAAAAATGACCTTGAGTGAATTATAAATTGTTCATTACATGTCACTGTGAAAGTTAGATAGCAAAATGTGTGCGGGAAGTGGTGCAAATTCTCACCTGTGTAACAGACACAGTTTACTTTTTAAATGGCCTAATCAGTTAACTATACAAAGTGAAGATGTAATAAAATGTACCTAGAATTTCTCTATACATTTTTTTCATTTTGATTTAAAGTGCACATCTACCTGTACAAATAACATATACATATCTCTGGGGAAAATGATGTTCTCTAACAAATGAGCTAAAATTCTATTGCTATTGCTCACAAGTGATTTTTGGACTTTTAGGTGAGATAATTCTTCATGGTGTGACTCTCCTACACATTGTAGACTTGAACATTCAATTTCCCTGACACTTGGGCACTGAAACCATGTAGAACCTCTCAGTAATAATACATTTTCAAGTATCCTCTAAATTGAGAGTTGAGTGGGAAATTATTTTGGACAAAATATTCTTTACTTCAGGAGTTGCTGTTGAGAATAAAAAATGCTTTAAGTACCTTTTCCATTAAACTCCCACAAGATTTTAAATCTTCAGTAATTCCATCCCTTAGACCTGCAGTGGATATTAACAGAGCTCAGATTCACCTCTCAAGCCTTAGTGTAGCACACTGCGTATGGTCAAGTCTACTATCTCATACTTGTGAGTACTGCATTCATTTCAGAATCATTCTCAGTGTCACTGTAAAACTGCTTTTTATAAGGTCCATTGAGTGGTCAGAGTTGTAAAAGACTGATAATATATAAAGAGCACATTTAATGTCCATAACTGCTTTTAATTTACACAGTTCTGACACACTGGTCTTATTTCATACATTAGCCTTTAATAAAGTCTACAATAAAGGAATATGTGCTCCGTTTTGCAAAACAGCAAAGGGGCATTTGGAAAACTTAAGAGATTTGTCATGGTTCACATGTCTTTCTTTCAAGTTGAGCTTCTTCACATCAAATTCTAGGGTTCTTAATCTTATTTGAGTTAAATATTTTTGTATTTGTGCTCTGTCTGTACATAGTTCAAGGAAAACTCTCAATTCCTCATAATCTTATAACCAAAGTTATTTTTTAGATCATTGAATTGTGCTGAAATAAAAAATATATGCTAATTTCAAAGAGAAGCAATACATTTTTGTGTTAAACATTACAGTTACCTTGATATAACTATTTAATATGGGCACACAATGCAATATACAGATCATGTATCATAGAAATCTACACTTAAACCTATATAATCCTATTAACCAATGTCACCCCTATAATTTAATAAAGAAAACTACAGGGGCAATAAAAAAACAAAAAACACATATTTGTAATTTTAAAGAAACTATGAAAGTAAAAATAACAGTGAAGAAACATTAAAACATTAAAAACTGGGAAGGCATCTTAATTCAGAATACAAGTCAATGTTAACGGTTTATATACACTAATATCATGTAATGTATTTAAAATAAAGCTTGGTGAACAATCTACATTTCCCAGCTCCTAGAAAGAAGCAGATTGTGAAATTGTAAATTACCATAAGAAGTGATTTTACTAATGGTAGAAAGTGTAGCAGAAAAATGAGTAAAACTTTTGTTTTAAAAAGACCTGACTTGTAAAAAAAAAATTGGAGCAAGTAATAGAGATAGGAACAGAAAACATTAAAGTCAAACACTGGAGAAACTTTTGGAAAAAAATTAAAGCAATGGTAAATGGGATTTATTTTTAGTTTCTCTTCCTGAGTGTTTATTATTGGTGTATAAGAATGCCATCAATTTATGGATATTAATTTTGTATCCTGCTACCTTGCCAAATACATTTTTTAAATCTAGTAGGCTTTTGATGGAGTCATTAGGCTTTTCTATGTATTATATCATGTCATTAGCTGTGAATAATGATAATTTCACTTCCTTCTTTCCAATATGAATCCCTTTTATATTTTCTTATTGTCTAATTGCTGTATCTAGGACTTCCAATACTATGTTAAATAAGAGTGGCAAAAGTCAGCATCTCTGTCTTTTCCTCTTCTTAAGGGAAATGCTTTTAGTTTTTTGCCTATTGAGTATGATGTCGGCTGTAGGTTTTTCATATATGGCCTTTATTATGTTGAGATATGATCCCTCTATTCCCATTTCACTGAGCATTTTTATCAGAAATGGGTGCTGGATTTTGTCAAATACATTTTCAGCATCCATTGATATGATCATATGATTTTTATCTTTTATATTACTTACTTGGTATGTCACATTTATTGATTTGCAAATATTGTATCAGCTTGCATCCCTGGGATGAGTCCCAATTGGTCATGATGAATAATTTTTAAAAATATATTGCTGGATCTGACTTGTTAATAGTTTGCTAAGGATTTTGGCATCTATATTCATCAGGAATACTGTCCTATAGTTTTCTCTTTTTTTTGTAATGTCTTTATCTGGTTTTGGAATTAAGATTATGCTGGCCTCATAGAAAGAGCTTGGAAGTTTTTCTTCTTCAATTTTTTGTAATAGTTTGAGGAGAATGGGTGTTAATTCTTTGAATGTTTGGTAAAAAGCCCTTGTGAAGCCTTCTGGACCTGGGATTTTGTTTGCTGGGAGTTTATTGATTACAGCTTCAATTTCCTTAGTTGTTATTGGTCTGTTCAAGTTTTCTGACTCCTCCTTGTTCAGTATTGGGAAGCTGTATGATTCTAGAAATTTGTTTATTTCACCTAAATTGTCCAGTTTGTTGGCATATGATTGTTCTTAGTATTTTCTAACAATCCTTTGTATTTCTGTGGTTTCAGTAGTTACTTCTCCACTTTTGTTTCTGATTTTGTTTATTCACGTCCTCTCTCTTTATCTCTTGTTGAGTGGGGCTAAAGGTTCATCAATTTTGTTTATCTTTTCAAAGAACCATCTCTTTTGTCCTTCTACTTGCTCTGGGTTTTTCTTTTTGCTTACTATTTAGTTCTTTAAGTTGTAGGGTTAGATAGTCTAGTAGAAATTTTTCTTGTTCCTTGAGGTAGACCTGTAATGCTAAGAACTTCCCTCTCAGAATTGTGTTTGCTGCATTACATAGATTTTATGTTGTTGCGTGTTTATTTTCATTGATTTCCAGGAAGTTTTTTTTATTTCCTCCTTAATCTCCTTGATAACCCATTCACTGTTTAATAACATGCTATTTAGCTTCCATATGTTTGAGTGTTTTTATCGTAATTAATTTCTAGTTTTATGCCATTGTGATCTGAGAAAATGCTTAGTATGATTTCAATCTTCTTGAACAGAAGAGACTTAATTTGTGTCCTAGCATGTGGTCTATCTTTGAAAATGCCCATGTGCTCTTGAGAAGAATGTATATTCTGCAGCTTTGGGGTGAAGTATTCTGCAAATCTCAATTAATCCAGCTGATCTAAGTGTGTGGTTTAGGGTCTTTGTTTTCTTCTTAATTTTTTGTCCAGAAGATCTATCCAGTGTTGTCAGAGTGGTGTTAAAGTCCCAACTATGATTGTATTGCTATTGATTTCTCTCTTGAAGTCCTCTAGAAGTTTTAAAATATATTTATGTGCTCCTGTATTCAGTGCCTATATGTTTACCAGAATTATATCCTCTTACTGGATTAATTCTTTTAATATTATATAGTGACCTTCTTTGTGACCTACAATACCCCTCGTTTTGAAGTCTATCTTGTTAGATATGAGTATTGCTACATCAGCTTTTTTGTTTTCATTTCCATTTGCCTGAAAGTTTTTTTCCATCCTACTTTTATCTAGTGTGTCTTTTTTTCCGAGGTCTGTCCCTTATAGACAGCATATATATGGGTCATGTGTTCTTATTTAATCAGCTACCCTATGTCTTTTGATTGGAGTATTTAAGCCATTGACATTTAAGGTTATTATTGATAGGTACTTATTTGTTGCCATTGTTATTCTTTATTCCTGTGTTCCTTTCTCTCTTTATTTCTTCTTCGTACAACAGTTCCTTTAACATTTCTTAAAGTGCTGGTTTGGTGGTAGTAAATTCCTTTAGCTTTTTTTGTCTGTGACGCTCTTTATTTCCCCTTCTGTTTTGAATGATAGCCTTGCTGAATAAAGTAGTCTTGGATTCAGACGCTTGCTTTGTATACTTCATTCCACTCCCTTTTGACCTGCATTGTTTCTATTGAGAAATTAGCTAACAATCTAATAGGAGCTCTATTGTAGGTAACTTTCTGTCTCTCTCTTGCTGATTTTCAAATTCTTTTTTTGTCTTTAATATTTTTCATTTTAATTATGATGTGTCTAGGTGTGGGTCTTTTGGAGTTGATCTTAATTGGGACTCTCTGTGTGTCTTGGGCTTGTGTGACCTTTTCCTTCACCAGGTAAGAGACATTTTCTGTGATTATTTCTCCAGACAGGTTCTCTATTCCTTTCTCTGATTCTTCTTCTTCTGGCACCCCTATGATGCAAATGTTATTATTTTTTGTATTGCCCCAAAACTCCCTTGAACTTTCCTCTTTTTAATCCCTCCCCCCATTTGCTGCTCTGTTTGGGTGTTATTTTCTACCTTGTCTTCTAACTTGCTGAGTTGGTCTTCAGCTTCTTCTAATCTACTATTTAATCTGTCCAAGGTATTTTATGTATCAGCTATTTCATCCTTCATTTCCACTTAATTTTTATTTATACCTTCTACCTCTTTTTTTTTTTTTTTTTAAATGATGGTGTATTTCTCATTAAGTTTCTTGTAGTTCTTACTAAGTTGTTTGGGCACAATTAAAATCATTTCTTTGGATTTTTTATCTGACAAATTACTTGCCTTTGTTTTATGTAGTTCCTTTTCTGGTGATTCCTCCTTTTTTTCATTTGGAGGTTGTTTCTTTGTCTCCCCATTTTATTAGTTGGATAATTTGGTGCCAGGTGAGGTGTGTTTGGCCATGTAGGCACGTTGGTGTCTATCAGATAAGACTGCCATGGCTCCCAGTCTTGATATGATGGTCTTCTTGTGGGACCCAATGGAGTAGTCTCCTTTATTTTCTGAGTTAGGTGCTCTTGGATCTGCTCTTTATGGAGCTCACTGGATTTTTCTCTGATGTAGTTATATCTGGCCTCTTGGGTGTGAGTCCCTATCCTCTTGGGCTGATATCCAGTGTAGGCCAATGTGAATCACTGTCTCTGCCTGGTCCTTGGTCTCCTTCCTAGCTGGAATCCTGTAGGGCATGGTCCCAGGTAGTCCTATGAGCTGGGCGACTTTGCCAGCTCCTCCTTTCTCCTCTCCACAGCCTACTTGTTCACAGTATTTCCATTCAGCTATTTCAGGTGGTTTTTCAAGTTAATTGCTCTGCAGTTTAGCCTCAGATCTGGTCCTGTTTTTGGAGCAAGCAGATGGACTTCCTTAGGCTTTGCCATTTTTCCCTGTCAGCCTGAAGTTCCCTTTCTTTAGATTTTTGGTTTCACAATGTCAAGCCAATTAAGGAAGTCATTTTAGGTAGTTGTTTTTATGAATTACTAAATAATTGTCTTTAATTTGTAATTCTTTGCAAAATAAGTTTTCTAATTACTTGCCATACAGTAGCTGTCTTGTAATCTAAATTCTTTTTTGAGTTGGCAGTTTTAATGTAATAATCCACCTGCTACTCATGTTTAAACTTTAAATTATAACAATTTTCTTCTTTTGCTTTTGCCTTTAAGACCATCATCAATATAGAAAATAATTTTGGAAAAGATGAGATTTTCATTATATGAACATGGTTTACTTTTCTTTTTTTCCTTTCCTGTTACATAACTACATTTCTATTTATTTTCTTTTATTTTCAGATGGTCACTAGAATTTTCCAAGTATTAATGTAATAGATTCATGTCTATTAATTGAATTTCTCTCTGCTTTACACTGCATGCAATTTTTTTTAAAAAAAAACTACTCATGTGATGAGTCTTCAGATAAAGAGAATTAACCAAATAATGAAAGGTACATGTTTTCTAGGAAATATATAAATTCCATTTTCTCCGTGTACCTTCTGTGTATATAATGGAAGAGTATTATATAAAAATGTTTTTAATGGAATATAAAAATACTTCCTCATATTAATTGATCACTCTCAAATTTCATCTGCCATAAATTGTTCAGGGTCAAGGTTCATTATGTTAGTTTCAGGTAAAAATTGCTCTCCTCTTATTTCACAAATGTAAGAGATGCATAATACCAAATAATGGTGTGAGTGTGAGTAGAAGGGAACTCTCTTGTATTGCTAGTTACTGGGAAGTTAAACTGAGAGAGCAGTTTTGATAAGGCCTGCAAGCACCAATGGTGTCAATGTATTATTGAATTAGGAGTATAATCACTCCAAATCTTTGCACCTGTCCCCAAACAAACAAAACAACAATAACAACAACAACAATAAAATATGGGAAGTAGCTGATCGAGGTAAATTTTAAAAATTATTTCATGTTTCTATTCCTTTTTTACTTATTATAAAGGTTGATATTCCAGGAGTGATTGGAGATCACTTAGTATTTTAGCTGGTCATAATGGGGGTTACCATGACCAAAGTTAATACACCTTAACTTTATAGTTCAAGAAAACTTAGACAACTTCCAAATTAGTTCAGAAGCCTAAATTTTAGAAAATTAATCATTAAAAAAATTTTCCCAGAGAAAAAATTTATAAATAACAGTATGAGTATACTTATTTATTCAATTTGTATTTTTTATATCTTAGAATATTTATGTGATATAAACCAAAATTCTTAGTTCAAACCACATCGTCTCCTGTTGGCTTCTCAACCATTTTACATATTCTGAAGCCCATTTTAGTGGACTGCAGATTACAATTAGTAAAATAAAGTTTGTTGGAAGTTCAGTGATTCTAATTTTTTCCCATACTTAGTGAGGGAACTGTGTCTCTATAATCTCTGTCTTCCAGTAGAGGGGAGTGTATACACATATACCTTCACAAAAGGAAGAAGTGAGCTGTAATTCCTGCATGTGAACCAAGGAACGATGTGTCCATACCACTTCATGCTTAGAATATTGGCAGGGACTTCAATGAAATTAAATGATTTAGCTGCTCTGAAATAAAAAACAGAGCCTCTCCCAGAATATAGGACTGACAGCAAATATCTCTCTCTATGGTTTAATAAATGATTTTTTAATTGTGTATCATTCAGGGGCCCAACATAATTCTTTTGTTTATGGAAATAATTTTATTATATTTTTATTTTTTAGTTTTTAATGATAAGTGATATTTAATATTATTTTATATTAGTTTCAGGTATAACAGCATAGTGGATTTATATAATTTATGAAGTGATTGCCCCCAGTAAATCTAGTATCCACCTGGTACCATACATAGTTATTGCAATATTATTGATTATTCCCTATGCTATATTTTACATCCTTATGACTATTTTATAACTACCAACTTGTACTTCTTAATCCCTTCAC
This sequence comes from Molossus molossus, assembly GCF_014108415.1. NCBI lineage: Eukaryota > Metazoa > Chordata > Mammalia > Chiroptera > Molossidae > Molossus > Molossus molossus. The sequence goes on along the minus strand of NW_023425389.1, from coordinate 66,267 downwards.
CTTTTTCACCCAGTTCCCCGTACCCCACTCCCATCTGGCAACCCTCAGTTTGTTCTTAGTATCTGAGTCTGTTTCTGTTTTGTTGTTGTTGCTAATACTCACCCAAGGATATTTTTTCCATTGATTTTTTTTTTTTTTAGAGATAGTGAAAGGCAAGGAGGAATGAGAGGGAGAGAGATAAGGAGAGAGGGAGAGGAACATTGATGTGAGAGAAGCACATTGATTGGTTGCCTTTCACATGCACCCCAACTGGGGCCAGGGATGCAACCTGCAACCCAGGTATGTGCCCTTGACTGGGAATTAAACTTGAGACCCTTCAGTGTGTGGACCGACATTCTAACCACTGTGTCATACCAGCCAGGGCTATTTTGTTTGTTTGTTTATTTTGTCCTTTAGATTTCACATATAAGTAAAGTCATATGGTATTTATCGTTTTCTGTCTGAATTATTTCACTTAGCATAATACCTTCTAGGTCTATCCATGTTTTTGTAAATGATAAGATTTCATTATTTTCTGTGGTCGAGTAATATTCCATTTGTGTATGTGCCACTCATTTTTTTTTTTTTTATCCTCACCCGAGGATGTTTTTTCCATTTTTTGTACAGATAGAGTGGGAGGGAGAGAGAGGAAGGGAGAGAGAGAGAGAAACATCGATGTGAAGGGACACATCGAGTGGCTGCCACCCGCACGACCAACCAGGGCCGGGGACAAACTGCAACCGAAGTACGTGCCCTTAGCGGGAACCGAACCCGGGTCTCTCCGGACCGCAGGCCAACGCTCTAACCGCTGAGCCAAACTGGCCAGGGCTGTGCCACTCATTTTTATCAAATTGTCCATTGGTGGATAATTAGGTTTCCATTATCTTGGCTAACACAACAATAAACATAGGGGTGCACATATCTTTTCAAATTAGTGTTTTGGATTTTAGAAAAATACCCAGAAATGGAATTCTGGGTCATGAGGTAGCTTTATTTTTAATTTTTTGAGGAACCTCCATATTGTTTTCTACAATGGCTATACCACTTTGCAGTTCCACCAGCAGTGCACTAGCTGACAGGTATGAGGTGAGATCTGGTGGATTTAATTGGCATTTCTCTGACAATTAGTGATATCGGGCATATTTTTACATGTCTGTTGGATATATATATGTGTATGTGTGTGTGTGTGTGTGTGTGTGTGTGTGTCATTTTTGGATAACTAGGTAGTTTTTCTGCTCATTTTTTTAACTGGATTGTTGGGTTTTTTTTGCAGCTGTGTGAGTTCTTTAATAAATTTTGGATATGAACCCCTTCTTGGAAGTATCATTGGTGAATATCTACTCCCATTCAATAAGTTATTTTTTTTATTATTATTTTTTTCATGGTTACCTTTGCTATGCTAAAACTTTTTCATCTTTTCTTTTCCATTACCATTTATCCCCCTATAGCTTCTTCTACTCCCACCTCCCCCTCCTCCCCCCAATCACCATTCTTTTGTCATGTCAATGAGTTCTTTCTCATTGTTTTTCTCTTTTGCTCAATCCCTCCAACTACTCCTCCTCCCATAATTGTCAACCTGCTCTCTATCTGTGAATCTGTCTCTATTTTGCTTGTTAGTCCAGGTTGATCATTAGATTCCACATATGAGTGAAATCATATGACAGTTGTCCTTCTCTGATTGACTTATTACACTTAGCATAATCTCCAGGTCTATCCATGCTGTCACAAAAGGTAAAATTTTCTTCTTTTTAATGGCTGAGTAGTGCTACATTGTGTACCATAGTATTTTATCCATGCATTTACCGACAGACCCTTCGGCTTCTTCCAAATCTTGGCTATTGTAAATACTTTTGCATCATTTGTTTAGATTTTCTTGGAAAGTTATCCTTCCATATGAACTCTAATGTTATTAAAATCCAACATTTAAAAAAAATCCCTGTTTGAAATCTAATTGTAACTGTATTAAATTTATGTAATAATGTTGGTACTTCTATTTTAATAATTTAATTGATATACTTTATTGCTTCTATTTTTATGTTATTACTTTTTTTGTAATTACTTTTCCTTCCTTCCTCCCTCCCTCCCTCCCTCCCTCTCTCCTTTCTTTTTCTCTCTTTCTTTCTTTCTTTCTTTCTTTCTTTCTTTCTTTCTTTCTTTCTTTCTTTCTTTCTTTCTTCTTTCTTTCTTTCCTCTTTTTTTTTCAGGAGGGTTGACCAAGTTGTAAATAATTTTTTTCTTCCCTCATGTTAAAGGGCAGAAAATCTCTTTTCTATTTCTGGATCTTATAATCTAGCACTTAATTCTCTGATATGTAAAAACAACCTCCAACCATTTTTCCATCACAATATTCTATTTTCCCACTGCTTTCATCCTTCCTCTAATAAGTGAGTAGTTTAAAACACATTTATTTTCTTTAATCCCCCTACCCAAAAGTTATGCTGAGATACACTAGTATTTTTAGTTCTAGACTATTATTAGAATTTCCCTGCAGTATTTTAAAAATTCTCTTCAATTTCACAATTCTTCCTTGTTTAACAGTTACATGCATATTTTCAGCATCTTATAAGTACCTAGGGTTTATTATTTACAACTTATTTCCTATTTTGAGATGTTGTAGTGGATTGAACAGTGACCCTCAAAAAGGTATGTACAAGTCCTAATCCTCAATACTCGTGTGTGTGACCTTCTTATTTGGAAATATGGTTGTTGTAGATGTGATTAGTTAAGACTCTTGAGACAAGATTATTCAGGATTTAAACTGGGCCCTAAATTCAATGACTGTGTCCTTAAAAAGAAAAGGAGAGAGAAATTTGGGATATGGGGAAGAAGGCGATGTGAAGACAAAGGTAGAGAGATTAGAGCTATGTAGCCAAAAACCAGAACCTATGAGGAGCCACGAGAAACTGGAAGAAGCAAGGAAGAATTTGCCTCTAGAGCCTTGCAGGCAGCATGACCCTGCCAACATGTTGATTTTGAACTTCAGGCCTCCAAAACTATGAGGGAATACATTTCTGTTGTTCTAAGTTACCAAATAAAGCAATTCATTAAATAACTCTGGAAATTAATACATTTACTATTAATTTATAAATTTACTAATTAATTTACTACTTAATTAGAGTCCTTTCTCATTGTACACATTCTCTAAATCATTGAATATCCTCAGATCTTTTTTCCCTATAGGTCAATGATAACTTAGCTGAGCAGGAGGATCTTGTGTTGCAGCCTATTTCTCCATGTTGTCAGTAGAAGTCAGTCTTCCATCTTCCAGCTTTTAGTTTTATATATCAGAAGTTTCACAGTCTGATTCTCTTTTCTGTACATGTATCTTGTTGTTTTTCTTTGGAAGTTTCTGAGATTTTTCTCTTCATATTTTATCTTGTTTTCTTCAATCTTGTCTGAGAATTGAAGAAATACTCACTGAGAATTTTTAGTGTGCAGGCTCAAGTCTTTGTGTATGTAGTTCAGCAAAATAATCATATTGTTTGTTAAATGATTGCCTCTTATCTCTTTTTCATTTGTTGTCTTTTTTCCATTCTACAATGCATATTGGTCATGATTTGGCTGTCTGAAATAAATTCACTGACTTTTTTTCATGATTTCTATCTTTTTGTATTTTTGATCTGGACTTTTTTTTTAATCAAGTTTGAAATAGTTATCTTTTTGATCTTCCAGTTTATTAGTTTGAGTTCCAATAGTGATCATCTTTTAAAATTTGTCTATCAAATTAAATTTATAAATTTTAAAATCCACTTTTTAAATGTACAGGAAGATACCTGCATTTGAAATCTCCACTATCAGCTCTATGTCATTAGGGGAGTTGTCCTTGTGTTACATGTTCTTCCTTCTGTGGGCTGTTCTGTTAATTTTTCTTGCTTTGTCACTGGCTCAGATTCAGCTGATAGGGATCCACCTAAGATTGAAGTTAGGATCAGTGGTCTCTTATTTTCTGTGCAGGTCAACAATTCCCTGTTGAGGTACCAGACTGAAGACCTTCTGCTGCCTGGGTTCATCATACCCTTCCAGTATCAGATCTGATGAGGACTAATTACCTTTGTCAAGATCCTTTCAGCTCTTTATGGCCACAAGGAAACAGGGAAATATTTGCTTGGACTGATTTTCATCTTCCTCATGCCAGTCCTGAAATTTCTGAGGGCCAAACTCTTGAGTGTTCAGATCCTCACTCTATTATTGTACTCTCATCCTGGTCCCAAGTCCTCCTTATGGCACAAAGTGAGGATAGCCTGTAGTAGTCCCTGCCCTCAGTACTCTGTAGACTACACCATTGCTGAGCTCAGCAGAAGCTGCTAGGCAAGCACTGATTAGAAAGTATGGGAGTGAGAGAAATACTGAACTGCTAATAATGCCAGAATCTCCATACCAGCTCACAACCAAAATTTCAAAGGAAAATGGAAATCCCCTTCTCTGTGTACTGAAGTTTTATTTACTAACAAGTTAACTCTCATCTAGAGCTAAGACAATTTTTATATAGAACCTTTCTTTTCAAATAAAATTTTATAATACATATTTAAAATTCAAAGTAATTTTCTTTAAAAACTTTCAAGTACAGTTGACTAGTTCAAGTTCTTTTCACATATAAAATAAGATATTGTCTCCTAGTAGAAAACATTTCTCATCCATAAGGAAACTTTCTCTTGACTTTTAGTCTTGGATTCTCAGTGCAGAGTCTTACTTGTCATTGTTGAACTAAGTTAATTTTGGGCATCGCTGCTGATTTACAAAATTTTTGAAATTGCCAATTTCTAGAATATGCTGGATTGACAAAAGTTTATTAAAATAATCTGTCTGACTACTAGCAGTGTAAGGCTCACAACTCTTAAATGTTGAGGTCAAAGAGTGAGTCAATTTCTTCTGCCTGTTTCTTCCTTTATGTTCATTTTCAAACAATCCTACCCTCTTTTCTGTTCATTGTACCAGCATAACTGTTCTAGCCAACACTTTCTTAAATTTATTATTGATTTACTCTACCTTTTTCTTGAACTCCTTGGAAGTTGTTTCTGTCAACTTTTGCTTTTTGAATTTAATCTATTGTTTTCTTTTAATGATATAGTTTGTCTTCAAATTATCTTTCAATTCACTGTCTCTGCTCTTGTCTTTGCTTTTCTATCTCATCTTCTAATTTTCCTCATTCTAATTCTTTCCTCCTTTATAATTTTTAAAGATTTATGCACTCATGTATTCTTTCATATTTTTTACTGTGAGACATACCATAGAGTTATGTGAGTACATGAAACACATATGTGAAGTTTGAAAATAATTATAAAGCACATGCATACGTGAAAAATACTCTATATTCTAGCACCTAAGAAAGTTCCTATATCTCTGTCTGCAGACATAATGCTACATCCCCCAGAGGTGAACATGATAATGATAATAGTGACAAAAAGTACGAGTTATCATTGGCAGAGTATTTAAAACAGCACCGGGCACAAGTGTTTGAGGGAAAAAAAATAACTTATTTAATAATTTATTTGCTTTTCTTTATAGTTTTGCCACCAATTTATACATGTCAAAACATCTATTTTAGTTTTGCCTGATTTTAAAATACACATAAATGGAGTTGTCTTTTAAAAATACACACACACACACACACACACACACACACACATTTTTTTCACCTCCATTTATCCCCCCTGTACTTGGAATTATTCTTTTTTTTTTAATATTTACTGGAGGATATTTTTCCATTAATTATCAAATAGAGTAGGAGGGAAAAAGGGGATAAAGAAGAGAGAGAGAGAGAGACATTGCTGTGAGAGAGATACATCTATTGGTTGCCTCCTGCGAGACCCTGACTGGGGACTGGAGATTGAACCTGCAACCCAGGCACATCTTCCTGACTGGAAATGGAACTCAAGACTTTGGTCCTTGGGCCCTCACTCTAACCACTGAGCAAAACCAGCCAGGGCCAAATTATTTTTTATATATTGTTATAATATTTCTTTTGCTTATCATAGTGTTTGAGCTTCATTCATGTTGTTAGATATAGCAGTAGTATATTAATTTTGTGGCTGTAAAACTCTCCATTGTATGACTATAGCACAATTAATATATCCATTAATTGTGGGTGTTTTTTTATGTGAATTATTGCTAGGAGCATTCTTGGGTTATTCTGATGTATATGTGCAAGAGTTTGTTATATATTTACCAGTTATCTGGATTTTCTCATTTGTACAGCCCCTATTTAAGTTTTGCCCAGTTCTTTTCTATGATTAGTTGATTTATGTTATTGATTTAGATGATTAAAAAAAAAATTCTGGTCACTACTTGCTTATAAGTTATGTGTAAAGCAAATAACTCTTCCTCCCTGGAGCTTACATTTCCACTCTCTTATTTCCACTCTCTTAATGGTGTTTTTTGATGAACAAAAATTCTTAAGTTGAATGTTATTAAATTTTCAATTATTTCCCTGTTTATGATATTTGCTGTGTCTTGAATATGAAATAATTTCCTATTCCACATCATGAAAATATTCTCCTACATTAATTTCTAAAAAGCTCTCTATTTTTGTCCTTCATAAAATATCAGGTATGTGTACATATATAGCATGTCTCTTGGGTGGTGCCTAATGGGCAAGACTAGCAGCTAAAAGGGGCTGGAATTAGGTCACAGATCACTCATGGGTCCATAGCTAGAGCGGAGGTTGGCTGACCTGTTACCCAGGCCATGGGCAGGTAGGACTCCTACTGAGTTTCTTGAAAAATGGTTCTGGAGGCCAAACCAGTGAAAAATAGTATAGCCATGTCCACAGCGGAACAGAGATGATTTTGTGTCTGTAGCTGGGACAATGGTTGGCAAGTCTGCCACCTGGGCATGGACATGCCTTCCTAAAATAGCCCTCCCCAGTCTTGGATTCCACTGAGGTTTCACAGTTTCCTACCTGGATCTCAAAGCTTCTACAAGGCACTTTTGTCCAAGGATGGCTGCCAAATCATTGTTACTAATTAGTGGATATGAGCAGGTACCTCTTATTCCATGATCTTGCTGACATCATTCCAAAGTTGGGTTGTTCTGAGTGCTGTGAGGGAGAATCTGTTCCATGCCTCTGTCCTAGCTTCTGGAGGTTTAGTGACAATCTTTGACGTCCCTTGGCTGATCTTTGCCTACATGTCAACAAGGCTGTTCTCCTTGTGTTTATCTGTCTGTCTTCAAATTTTTACTTTTTATAAAGACATCAGTCATATTGGATATGGGCCCATCCTACTCCAGTATAACCTCAGCTTAACAACTTACATCTGCGCTGACACTATTTATAAATAAGATCACATTCTGAGGTACTTGATGTTAAGACTTTTTTAATCCTCATCTGTGGATATTCTTTCATTGATTTTTAGATAGAGTGGAAAGGAGGGAGGGAGAGAGAGAGAGCGAGAAACATAGATGTGAGCAAGACATATGGATTGGTTGCCTCCCACACGACCCCGACTCAGGCTGAGGATTGAACCTGCAACCCAGATACATTCCCTTGACCGGGAATCAAACCCACAACCCTTAGGTCTGTGGGCTAGTGCTCTGACTGCTGAGCCAAAGCATCCAGGGTGATGATAAGACTTTAACATATGAGGTCCTGGCCAATTAGCTCATTTGGTTAGAGCTTCATCTTGAAATCCCAAAGTTGTGAGTTCAATCCCTGGTCAGGACACATATAAGAACCAACCAATGAATACATAAATAGGTGGAATAAGAAATTGATCTCTCTCTCTCTCTCCCCCTCCCCTTCCTCTCTCTTTCTAAAATCAATAAAGAAAGACTTTAACATGTAAATTTTAGAGGAAGTAAAGCTTCTAGAAAAGCAAGTCGAGTTCTTCCTGAAGAATACTGTGTGTTCCATGATTTAAGCAAATGAGCCTACTTTAAGTATATGAAATTATAAAAAATATTACAGATGCATTTATTAATTTTGTATCTGTGTATCTGCTTTATAAATTCATACCAATGCCCTGGCTGGTTTTGCTCAGTGGTTAGAGTGTCGGCCTGCAATCCAGAGAGACCTGGGTTTGGTTCCTGCTATGGGCACATACCTCTGTTGCAGTTTGCCCCTCTCTCTCTCTCTCTCTTCCTCTCTCTCCCTCCCACTCTATCTGAACAAAAAATGGAAAAAATTTCCTTGGATGAGGATGAAAAATAAATAAATAAATAAATAAATAAATAAATAAATAAATTCATACCCGTGGTTTAAATATACCAGAATGAGCTTTATATTCTATAGACATTTTCAAAGTAAAAATGTTATTTTTCTCTTCTCTTTAACTGTTTTTGTATTTACTACAATTACTCAGATAATCTTTGCAGTGGTTCTCAACCTTCCTAATACCATGATCCTTTAATACAGTTCCTCATGTTGTGGTGAACCCCAACCATAAAATTATTTTTGTTACTACTTCAGTGTTATCCTAAGTGAAAGAAGCCAAGCAGAAAAAGACAAATACCACATGATCTCACTTATATTCGGAATATAATGAACATAACAGTCTGAGGAATTCAGTAGACCCAGAAATATGGAAGTAGGGCACAGACTGACATCCTTCAGAAGAGGGGGTGGGGGGGTGGGAAGAGATAAACCACAGAAGTTATATGCATGTATGCATGACCAATGGACATGGACAACTAAGCCGGGGCCGGGGCAGAGGTGGGGTGGGGTGGGGGGTGCCAATGGGGTAAAAAGGTAAAATATCTGTAACAAAAAAATAAATAAATAATTCATAAAAAAAAATAAAAATATTTTTGTTACTACTTCATAACTGTAATTTTGCTACTGTTGTGTCTTAGGCAACCCCTGTGAAAGGGTCATTCAACCCCCAAAAGGATTGTGACCTACAGGTTGAGAACTGCTATTTTATAGTCTACCAATTACTAATTAATCTGATTAGTACAGCAAAGCCAAATGAACATGCCACGATCCACACAATAATTGTAGCTGCCATTCTTTTTCTAATTGCAATAGAAAAGGAAAAGAAAATGGAGAAAAGGTTATCTAATTATGTGTGGTCAGATATTGAATATTGATATTTAGGAATAGTAATGGGATTGGAAGATCAAGAGGCTGAGACAGCAGCAGAAAACTAGGATCCAAGATAAATAAAGTGAGGAAGGATGGTATCCAAAGAGTGATTGGCTTTGTGCCTTTAAGTATCTGCCAAGACCATATTCCTAAATGTGCTTTCTTCTAAGAACTTCTTAGTTTGGTCCAACAATTTATCTTTCTAATGAACTATTTTCTAATAAATGGAAGTCATGAATCTCTGAGAAGACATTCTTATAGAACATGTTCTATAAGGATTTAACATAAATATTTGTCATTTACATTATATCAGATGTAGATCAGCAAGGAGTATGCTATTATGTAGACACCCAGTTCCTAAAGCCTTGGAGTCCTCTACTATATCCTATTCAGCTGGTAAGAAAAGAGAGTGAGCAAAAACTATCACCCAGGATGTTCTTGTAGGCCAGGCTAGAAGTGGCAAACATTACCCTACTCAAATTCATGGACCAGAGCTCAGTAACATGACCCTATGTTACCATAAGGGAGGCTGGACTCTGAAGTCTACCTCTTGTCCTGGGAAAAAGAAAAAAGTTTTGCCGCCATATGGCAGCATGACCACATATTTTAATTATAATAATTTTTATTTGTCATCATCACAATAGGTGAGAGATCAGATAGATAAATAGATAATAGTCTCTCTCACACACACACACACACACACACACACACACTAGAATTATGTGTTTGTGTAGGAACTCTTAACACGTGAACAACATAAATGAAATTCCAAACAGAATGTTTGCCTCCTTAAACTAATAAAATTTCTTAGGTGTTTTAAAAATATTTGTGTGCATACAAAAAAGTAATGGCAAAGAGGCTTGCCATTGCTTAAATCCATCCTTTGCTAAGCTGATTTACTTGAAAATAATCCACATTTTCTTAAGAATAATTCATAATGCAGGATTTTAGTTATTTCAGATAGATTTCTTTCCCATTTCACCTAGTTCACAGTCAGAGAAGTTATACCGGCCTGGGCTGTATTAAGATGATAAAAATCAAGGATGTATTCATTTTAAGAGCATTTATATTTGCCCTAATATATAGCTCACCCTATTTTTTCCTTTTTCACAATACTTGTAAGTAACTAAATAATCTATTTTTCTGGAAAACACCTTTGTTAATATAGCTGAGTTTGTGTCAGCATGTGAAAAATAATAACATTATAGCCTACCCGAATGTTCCTTAAACAAATGAAAAGATTGGAAATACTGTCCTCATGTTAGGGCCTGTTATTATGTTTTGTAGGTCCACAGTTATGCTTGACACAGAAGAAGTCTTGCAGGATATTGACAAATGGAAATATTTATATAAAGAGATATGTGGCCATGTGTACTCCAGGGATACAGAGCATATCCCACCTTGACCATAGCCAATTACCAGTAGAAAAATAATGTAATGGAAGTCTGACCACTTTTCTTGGGAGGTGTCATGCTCCTCTGAGGCATTGCTGGAGATATTACAGTGCCATAATGAGACTCATAATTCATGTCATACTCGAGTCTTTTCATTCATTTATAAATATTTTAAAGCCCTATGATTCATAATACCATCAGCTGGTTTTCTTTCAGAACCATCATGCTCCCATTAATACCAACCATTCCTGCTTCTTGCCCAGAGACAAGCCCTGCAGTAATATATCAAAAGTTTAGTGCTCTAATTGAATTTTTATAGTCAAAATTATTTTTCTAGGTATTGAGTTAGTGCAAACTATAAGTTTTTAGAAAAATATTGAAACTTGAGGGAAAAAAAATCAAGAAAGCCAAGAAAGATCTCTTTACCATTTAAGGTATCATTTTAGAGTTATTCTTCATTATCAATATAATGCATATTTCCTTTGTATGCTAAACTATTATATCCTAGGAAAAGGGTAAATTTCAATGTTTAATTGACATAAAATAAAGATAAAACTTCATTTAAATCACTGGCTTTGTGGGCATCAATATAATTTATTTTCTCTTTCCTAATAAACAATGTTTACAATGCATTATTTAGCCTCGCTTGGCAATTCATTTGGTTGTTAATTAAAACAAATGTTATTTTATTGAACAAAACAAAGCACTTCTTAAAATCACTTGAAATCACATAGCATAAAACGCATCTTGTCATGGTGCATGTAACCTTTTCATTTGTGAGGCCTGATCTCCATGGCTGCTGTCCTTCGCTGGCGGTATCTTCTCCATCGTCCATTTGGTGTTCTACTCCGCATGGCTAACTTATCACCATCTGAATCACAGTGTGGCACAGCAGAGGGACACTGCAAAAATGGTCTTTTATTCTATTCCATTCAACACAAGTCTTTGGACCCACCTGTGGTTTGAAAAGTCCACTGAAGACTTCATCCAGCTCCAGTTCCTGAGCTAATTCAGGCAGGAAGCTATCAACAGCTGCCCATGCCCCACAAAATGGGGTTTACAATTGGTTTCTCTGCCATATCTGGAATCCCCTTATCTAAAGAAGATTTCTGCGGGTCTTTGTTGTTGGTCTCCCTCTGTCTTCTGCTATGAAAACAAAGCCTGGTTCCTCTTCCTGACTTTCAGCCTATTACCTCAGTCTAAACCCTGGCTTAGGGGCTCTTCTGCCTCTGACTCTCCAGTTTTGTCCCAGACCCCAGCTCCAAAACTAAAGTTTTGCATTTGATGGATGGATTTCCTAATGAGCATCACCTCGCTTGTGAGTCCAATTTGGACACTCTACCACCAAATTGAGGTGGTGATGGCCAGGCTAATTTTCTCAGACACAAATGGGTTAGTTTGGTTCTCTAATAACCTCCTTCTGGCCACAGGACTAAACAAGGAAGCATTATTTTGTGAAATTTATGTTTTTATTTTTTATTAAATGTAAAATTATTTTAAAACTATACTAAGCATTTGGGATACAGGAGAGAACAGGGTGAAGCTAAAAAGTAATTATCTGGTTTCACTACAACCTCAGAAAAACATTGGGGAGAAGACCAGAGAATAGGAGTACACTGGATTCCAAACAGGAGAAAAAGTGAGACAAATTAAAAGTTCGTTCTAGTATCCCTAAAGAATTTCCAATCAATTCTTTTTTTCTCTTAAAAATAAATAATTAAAAAAGTTAAAAAGCCTATCTCTAGGGAAAACACACTAATAAGCAACTTGGGAGGTTTATAACACTTAAAGTCAGGGTGCAGCCTTCACACTAATCTTAACTTTATTCTATTTATTTCACTCTCCTGTGGGTTCACATTTTAGTTTGAGCAATAACAGCCTTCAATTTATTTAACATCTACCATCATACTCCATTAACTTAGCTTAGTTCAGCAGATACCTGTTAAACAACAACTATAATAAGTAAACAATTGAGGGCTTATAATATTTCAGGAACTTTCTAAGTATTTTATATATATTAAACAATTCACTCTTGTATAATTTCCATGATGTAAATATTATTCCATGTTACAGATAACATTATCTGTAATATGAGGTACAATTGGGTTAAGAAACTTGCCCAAATTCACACACCCACTATGTAAGGGAGCCAGGATTTGAACTCATGCACATGTCCTACATGTACACACAGAATTGTTTCAATGGTTCTAACACTATCAGTTAATAATGAAAGAAACACAGTGTATGTGCTATACAACATATGCAAATATATGCTTATACATACTCAAAGCACAGCTGCTTTGCTTACAGAACTTTGTCAATTCTGGCAAATAAGACAATTTATATTTCATGATAATTTTCATTCATTTTGGTCTTCAAACAAATTCCCTTTCTTGTTTTAACAGAAAATGATAAATTTATATTATGTAGCAGTGTGTTTTTTGTTTTTTTATCCTCACCTGAGGACATCTTTCAATTTTTTGTTCAGATAGAGTGAGAGGGAAAGAGAGGAAAAGAGAGAGAAACATCTATGTGTCCCCCATGAAAGGGACACATCTAGTGGCCGCCCCTGCATGACCCAACCAGGCCTGGGGACAAACTGCAAACGAGGTACATGCCCTTAGCAGGAACCAAACCTGGGTCTCTCTGGACCGCAGGCTGATGCTCTAACTGCTGAGCCAAACTGGCCAGGGCTAGCAGTGTTTTTTATTTGTTTGTTTATTTTTTATCCTCACTAGAGGATATATATATATATTTTTTTTTTCATTTATCTTCAGATACAGCGAGAGGAAGAGAGAGAAAGAAAAACATTGATGTGAGAGAGACACATTGACTGGCCTCCACCCACATGACCCCAACCGGGGCAGGGAAAAATTCTTCCATGCTCTTAGCAGGAACCGAACCCGGGACTCTCCAGTCCGTGGGCCGATGCTCCAACCACTGAGCCAAACCTGCCAGGGCTTAGCAGTGTTTTTTAAAAGTGTATTCCATAGAACATCTGTTTCCACATCAAATATTTTAGATTCTAGGTTTCTGATCCAAACCTTCTGCATCAGTCTAGGAATCTACATTTTTACCAGCTCTGCTATGTTCAATACTTCTAGAGTTTAATTTAGAAGCTGCAGAGCTTCCTGGCCAGATTTCCATTTATCACTTCTGTCTGCTCCAACTTAGACTAATTAGTTAGAATATATTAACTTTCCACACTCTAGTCCTAATTGTGTATCTAAGAAATACAATTTCTTTTAAGTTGTTCTTACAGCCTTGACTTCTACCATCCAGATCACAAAGGAAAATAAAGAAACTCACAGCTTGTGTTCAACCCATGATTATACAGTACTTACTCGGTGAAACCATCTCCCTCACTGCCTCCACAGACACCTCATTTGTAGTTTCCTCCTTTAAGCCTTTTTAAATGTTAATATACCATGAATCAATTTTTAGCTAAGCACTGGCTGCAAATATTTTATAGCCTGCTTTCTACATTTGTCTTAAATCTAGATTCCCCCCAACCAAGTGATTCTTCCAAGCAAAACTTTTTAAATTTTCTAAAATGTTTAAAAGCATTTTGAGCAGAATAGTTTCCCACTAAATTTATGTCCTTCCATTGCATATTATAGTGCCAAAGTAATTTTATTCTCACTTAACCATACTTAAAGCTAACTCTGAAGCCAGAAGCTATTGCAACCAACTGGGTATTTTGAGGAACAACCAGCTTAAGTTCCTCAAAGCAAGGCTTCCTATGCATTGTCCAGTCACTGTGTGTAATGGGGAGGAATGCTGAGATCCCGAACTACCACTGTGGGGTCAGCTGAAGCAGATGTTTTAACTAAAAATTTGAAGACACTGCTAGGACATACTGAGAGACAATTATAATTAAGGTAGATTATTAGCAAAATGTGAAGAAAGATCAGAGAGGAACAGATTTCTTTGCTAGTATTCAGAGTTAAAATGATTACTTTTGAAAAGGGCAACTGGTCAAAATCTAAAGCTTGACTGAGAAAAAATAAAGTGGGGTAGAAATACATTTCTCACAATCATTTCAAAAAGAATACAATAAAAGAATATTTTTGCAAACTGTAAAGAGTGTAAATGCTTTATTATTCTTATGCAAACATTGAAAGAACAAATGGTCAAATGTCATTCCATTCAATTCTCTGTTAAATTTGTATCAATATTGGTTATATTTCTAATTTTAGATAATTGTTTTGTGTTTTTTATTAATTTTTTCGATTTTTATTAATTTATTTTTGTTACAGATGTTTCTCCCCCCCAGACACTCTGCTCCCCATCCCGCTCCCCTCTTCCAGCATCCTTGTCTATGTCCAGTGGTTATACATACATGAATCTAAGTTCTTTGGTTTATCTCATCCATCACCCCCATCCCCTCCTCTGAGGTTTGTCTGAACCATACTCCTTTCTATGTCTCTGGGTCTATTTTGTTTATCAGCTTATTTTGTTCATTATATTCTACAAAAAAGTGAGATCATGTGGTATATTTCTTTTTCTGATTGACTTATTTCACTTAGCATAATGCTCTCCAGGTCCCTCCATGTCATCTCAAAGGATAAGAGATCTCTCTTACAGCTGCATAGGTTTCCATTGTATATGTACCACATCTTTTTTTATCCACTCATCTATTGACAGACACTGGCTATTTTCAGATCTTAGCAATTGTAAATAATGCTGCTATGAACATAGGAGTTCATATATTCTTTCTGATGGGTGTTTCAGGCTTCTTAGGATATATTCCTAGAAGTGGGATCACTCGGTCAAATGGCAGTTGAATTTTTAATTTTTTGAAGAAACGCCATATTGTTTTCCATACTGGCTGCACCAGTCTGCATTCTCATGAACAGTATACTAGAGCCCTCTTTCCTCCAAACCCTCACCAGGACTTGTTGTTTGATGATTATTTGATGGCAGCAATTCTGGCAGGTGTGAGGTGATATCTCATAGTTATTTTAATTTGCATCTCTTTGATGATTAGTGATGTTGAGCATTTTTTCATGTCTCTTGGCCATTTGTATGTCCTGTTTAGACAGGTGTCTATTTAGGTCCTCTACCCATTTTTTAATTGGATTCGTTGTTTTCCTTTTGTTGAGTTGTGTGAGTACTCTATATATTTTGGAAATTAACCCCTTATCTAATGTATCATTGGCATTACGCTCTCACATATTGTGTGTTCCAATTCCATTTTGATGCTGGTTTCTTTTGCTGTGCAGAGCTTTTAAGTTTGATGTAGTTCATGTATTAATTTTTTCCTTTGTTTCCCTTGCCTTAGGCATTGTACCAGTGACAATTCTGATGCATATGATGTCTGGAAATTTGGTGCCTACATTTTTTTTCTAGAATTTTTATGGATTCATGAGTCACATTTAAGTCTTTTATCCATTTTGAGGTTTTTTTTCTTGTATATGGTATAAGTTGGTGATTTAGTTTCATTTGTTTTGCATGTGGCTGTCCAATTTCCCAACACCATTTATTGAAGAGGCTGTCTTTACTCCATTGTATACTCTTGCCAACTTTGTCAAATATTAATTGAGCATAAAGTCTTGGGTCAATTTCTGGGTTCTCTGTTCTGTTCCATTGATCTATATGCCTGTTCTTCTGCCAGTACCAGGCTGTTTTGATTACAACGACTTTGAAATATAATCTGATATCTGGTATTGTGATCCCCATACTTTTCAAGATTGCTGTGGCTATTCAGGGTCTTTTCTGGTTCCATACAAACTTTTGAAGTATTTGTTCTAGTTCTGTGAAATATGTTGTTGGCATTTTAAAGGGGATTGCCTTGAATGTATAGATTGCTTTGGGTAGGATGGACATTTTAATGATGTTAATTCTTCTAATCCATGAACAAAGTAAATGCTTCAATTTTTTAATATCTTTCTTTATTTCTTTTTTCAATGTCCTGTAGTTTTCTTTAAATAGGTCCTTTACTTCTTTGGTTAAGTTTATTTCTAGTATCTTAATTTTTTTTGCCAGAGTAATAAATAAAATTGTTTTTTAAAAAAATTTGTATTTCTGTGAGTTCATTATTGGTGTATAAGAATGCCATCGATTTCTTGATGTTAATTTTGTATCCTACTACTTTGCCAAATTTGATGGAGTCTTTAAGTTTTCTATGTACAGTATCTTGTCATCTGCAAATAATGTTAGTTTCATGTCCTCCCTTCCCATTTGGATCCCTTTTATTTTTTCCTCCTGTCTAATTGCTGTGGCTAAAACTTCCAGTACTATGTTAAATAAGAATGGTGAAAGTGGACATCCCTTTCTTGTTCCAATTATTCAGGGAAATGTTTTTAGTTTTTTTCCATTGAGTATGATGTTGGCTGTAGGTTTTTCACATATGGCCTTTATTTTCTAGAGATATAATCACTCTATTTCCACATTTCTGAACATTTTTATCAGAAATGGGTGCTGGATTTTATTGAATACTTTTTCAGTGTCTGTTGATATGATCATATGATCTTTATCTTTCATTTTTTATGTGGTATATCACATTCATTGATTTGCGAATATTGTATCAGCTTTGCATCCCTGGGATAAATCCCACTTGATCATGGTGAATAATTTTTTTGATGTATTGCTAGATCCAATTTGCTAATATTTTGAGAATTTTGGCATCTATGCTCATCAGGAATACTGGCCTGTACTTTTCTTTCTTTGTAATATCTTTAATATCTGGTTTTGGAATTAGAATTATGCTGGCCTCATAAAATGAGTTTGGAGTCATGTTTTCTTACTTTAATCAGCTACTCTATGTCTTTTGATGGGAGTGTTTAATCCATTTACATTTAAGGTCATCATTGTTATGTACTTATTTATTACCATTTTTGTTTATTGTCATTATATTTTTCTTCCCCTTTCTTGTACTAATTACAGCAGTCCTTTC
This sequence comes from Molossus molossus, assembly GCF_014108415.1. Taxonomy (NCBI): domain Eukaryota; kingdom Metazoa; phylum Chordata; class Mammalia; order Chiroptera; family Molossidae; genus Molossus; species Molossus molossus. The sequence goes on along the minus strand of NW_023425389.1, from coordinate 48,977 downwards.
AACATTTCTTGCAGTGCTGGTTTGGTGCTAATATATTTCCTTAGCCTTTTTTTGTGTGTGTAAGAAGGTCTTTATTTCACTTTCTACTTCGAATTATAGCCTTGTTGGAAAAGGATTCTTGGATTCAGATCCTTGTTTTTCATGACCTTGATTACTTTATGCCATTTTTTTTCTGGCCTGTAGTGATTCTGTTGAGAAGTTAGCTGATAGCCTTATGGGGGTTCCTTTGTAGGCAACCTGTTGGTTATCTCTTGCTGACTTTAGGATTCTCTCTTTGTCTTTAATTTTTGGCATCTTAATTATTATGTGTCTTGGTGTGTGCCTCTTTGGCTTCTTGAACTTGAATGCATTTTTCCTTCACGGAGTTATGAAAGTTTTCTGTCACTATTTTTTCAAATATATTCTCTAACCCTTGGTCATTTTCTTCTTCTTCTTCTGAAACTCCTATAATGAGGATATTGTTATGTTTCAAGTTGTTCCACAGTTTTCTTAAGCTGTCTTTCTGTTTTTTAATTGTCTTTTCTTTTTGGTTTTCTGATTAGGTGATTTTTTTCTGCCCTGTCTTCTAATTCACTGATCTGGTCCTCAGCTTCCTCTACTCTGCTGTTTTTTCCTTCCAATGTGTTTTTTTTTTATTTCTGCTATGTCATTCTTCATTTCTAGTTGGTTGATTTTCAATGTTCTATATCTTAACTCATGCTTTTGAGCTCTTTGCTAATTCTGTTGAGCTTCCTCATTATCATGGCCCTGAACTCTACTTCTGATAAATTACTTACCTGCATTTCATTTATCTCCTCTTCAGTAAAGTTCTCTTGCTCTTTCATTTGGGATTGGGTTTTTTTGTTTCACCATTTTGTTTGAAGCCTGACAAATTTTCCCTGTGGGTGTTGGTGTTTTACTGATTGTGGCTCCCTCAGCAAAAAAACTCCATGAGCCCTCGGACCTCTCCAAGCTTTTTAGTCTCCACACAGTTCCAATCCAATCTACCCTCCCTCTGCCAGAGCCCAAGGTGAGTGGCTGTAGATAATTTAGTGTTCTGTCCTAGCCCTCTGCGCTGTGGAGCCAGCTTGGGATTTTAACCCCTAGGGAGCTGCTCACAGCTAAAACAGCTGTTCTCCATGTGCTCCCAGCCGCCCTCTCATGCTTCCACAGTTCCTACCAGGCTCAATTTAGTGTTCTTTTTCTGTCCCTGGTTGTATGGGTCTTCCCCACCTGCTTTTCTGTTGCTTTTTTCTGATTATTTGTCTTTATTTTCGTTGTAATTCCAGTTTGGTGCTAGGAGATGGTCTCTGTGGCTTCCATTGACTCCAACACCATTTTGGAATTTTGTTTTGTGTTTTCAATGGCATTAAAATATTGTGGATACAAATATTGATGATAAAAGGGTGAACATTATGTGGCACATTTGGAAACCTTTTAGAGATTTGGGCAAATGGGTATGAGATTTATTTGTAGATACAGTGCTGCAAAAGACTTTTTGAGGATGAAATAGGCATGTTTTTCTCAAAAGCCTTTACTTTTTATATCAGTGGTAATTGTAAATTATATTATATCCACTTGAAAAATAATTCCTTCATTATTAATATCAACAGCTTACATTCAAATTGAGAAGCATGTGACGAAACCATGTAACAATTCCAGTTCTACCAGTATTTTTGGCTGCAACTAGTAATTGTATAATCATATTGAGTCACATGAAATCAATGTAAAATATTCTCATTAATTAAATATATTATCTGGGTTGAGAGTATACTAAATAAGTATCTATTATAACCTATAATTTTGAAACTAATGTCTATCATTAAAAAAACTTTACTTCCTCGTAATTTTGCAGCCATCCTTCAGAATCCAGGCTAACAACTAATTAACTGTTCCCAACGGGCCCAAATTTTAAAATGTATAATTCTGACCTAGCTATTCAAAGCCCTTTTTTCTTGTCACAGGCTGCTTGTCTATTTTCTAATCTAAAGCTTTGTTGAAGTCAGCAAGCTCATTTTTAGCTCACCTTGGACTTAGTTTCAGTACAACATTTTTTAATTTTTTCACTCTCTAGTTCCTCTTTTAGCAACCTCTGACCACCACCGATCTCAAGCCTATCACAGATATTAGACATACCAGACATTACAGGGTTTTTTTTTGGTCAGAGTCTCAAGTGAAATGACACCTGCTCAGACCTTTGGGTCCTTTATTTGACATAGCTCAGTTACTTTCTCTCTATTTGCGTGGCTGGAGTGCGACAATCTTATCCCTGGTAAGGAAATCTAGAAGTAAGCATGGTTTATTTAGAAAAGAAGCTACTGTCCTCAATGGCCAGGATATCTGAGGGTTATAATTAAGGCATGCCTTTAAGACAGGTCCTACTCTTTCTTTAAGCCATTTTTACTGAATTAGATGACTCATTAAATAAACTCTTAATTTAGATTTTTTAAAATCACTAATTTCTCTTTTTCTTCCTCTCCCCCTTCTTACCTCATTTCTCTCTCTCTCTCTCTCTCTCTCTCTCTTTCTCTCTCTCTCAAATTTTGGTATCTGACTTTCTTAACAACATTAATAAGTTGAATAGTATAATTTCTCAAAATAACTAGTCATGAACAAAAAACAGTTCCAAATAAATTTTCCAAAAGGGCCCAGAGAAAGAGACTTTCACTCACTTTATAAAAAGCTAAAAGTTTGATGAGATTATATGAAAGGCAATTGTGCTTTTTCCTCCAGTTTTTCATACACTGATTTTCAGTGGTGTAACACAATCTCTTTAAATTCATGTTACAAAAAAATTTAATTTTACTAAAATCTTTAACCTACACAGTCTTGAAATAATTAGACAGGTATGACCTCTTTGTTAGAGACCAGAATATCAGTAGATGTGCAGAGCTTCACTTAGAAGGTAAGAGTTCCTAGTTGGCAAGTGAGGGGCTTTTCTTCATCTTGAGATTCAAGTACATGGATCCTTCTGCACATTGCCTAAGAATCTCTTAACAGGTGAGAGAAGACACACCTACTTAATCAACATCTTGGCTAGAAATTGTTCACTTTCATTTACATTCCATTGGGAAGAACTGGTCAGAAAGCCCTAGTTAAATCCAAGGGGAACTTGAATATGCAATTATTGTCTGGGCAACTGCTTCCCCACAACAGCCTTATTTTATGAGAAGCACAAATTTTGATGGACAGTTAGCTATTTCTGTTATACAAAATCTTAACTTTCTATAGAGCAGCAGCTTTCAACCTGTGCACCACAAGAATTTTAAAAACATGCAATATCTGAATATTTTTAGTGCACTGACATCTTTTCCCTTAGATTGTCAAATTAAAAAATGACAACAGCTAACACAACAATAGCCATCCAGTGTGAATGAATCAAAATTATACCTACTTTTTTTCAGATCAGCAAAAAATATAATGTATTTTTTTTTGGTGTACCACAGAATTTTAGTAATTAGTTTATGTGTGCATGGGATGAAAAAGGTTTATTTTATTTTTCTTTATTGATTTTAGAGAGAGGAAGGGAGAGGGAGCAAGAGATAGAAACATCAGTGAGAGAGAACATCGTCTGGCCACTTCCTGCATGACCTGCACTGGGGATTTGGCCCACAACTTGGGCATATGCCCTGACCGGAAATCAAACTGGTGACCTCTTCAATGCTCCACCAATGAGCCACACCGGCAGGGCTGAAAAAGGTTTAAAATTACTGCTATAGCTCTGGCTGCTTTGGCTTTGCAGTTAGAGAATCAGCCGGTGGACCAAAGAGTTGCAGGTTCAGTTATGGTCAAGGGCACATGACTTATTTGCAGTTTGGTCCCCAGCTCTGGTTGAGGACATGCAGGAGGTAACTGGTCAATGTGTCTCTCTCACATTGATGTCTCTCTTTCTCTCACTCTCTCCCTCCATCCCACTCTATCTGAAGATAAATGGAAAAATATCCTTGAGTGAGGATTAGAAAAAAAATAACATTGCTGCTATAGATCAATGTAAACTCCATTTTGGTTACTTACTCCTTCAGTTGTAACTCTTAGTTTGAGCAGAGTTTGAGTTAACATATTGTGAAAAATTTAGAAGAGAATATTCAAGAATCCTTAGAGTTTATCCATTTCTTACAAAAGACAGTTCAACAAATAAGCAGTCTTTGAAAGTAGCTTAAATTTCTACTTTTCACTGCTATACTCCTAGATTTTTTTATACAACAGTTTAGTAACCAAATAGTGATTTGCAGTGCTAATTATTTTCATATAATGTTCATCTCAGCTAGAATATATGTTCTCGACTTATAAACATTTGGTGATTTTAAAATATTTGTCATTTAACTTCCCTAGTAAATTAAGTCTCCACTGCAACAATGTAGTTGCTGTCGATATCACACAGAATGGTCACAGGGGAAAATATAGAGAATCTGAATTACCCTGCAAAGAGGACCTAAGTAGGTTTTTCTCATTTATAGAAATAGATCTTTCATTATTGACAATATAGTGCAATTAGAAGAGGTATTTTGTAATTTTTCATGGATCCAGTGAGCTGATACTAATAATGTTTCTTTGGGGAGCTCTTGAACAAATGATATCTCATAATTTTTATGTGAGAATTCTTTCTTCTAAGAGTTGTCGTCCAACTCAATATTTAGGATTAAATTAATTTAGCCCAATGGCTTTACATTTCATTCCAATTTATTTTCAGTGTAAACTTAGTGTTGTATGTTTTTTAAGCATATTCCACATATTTATTAAATACTTCCTAATAGCCTTCTTATTTACCTAATATTGTAAAGAATGTTTTGGTCTATATAACATATTAACAACAATTATACTGGTATTATATCTGGAAGTTACAAAATAGCTTTCATCTTAATATTCATTTAATATTTTAACAACTTTGTGCAACTCAAAAAATGACTTGTCAAAAAAGAAACACAACTAGTTGATAGCAGAATTAATTTTAAATTTAAGTCAGTGGGTTTTCTACAATACTATGATGCCAATTTATGTTTATTACAATGCCTGAACCTGAAATAATTTGAGTCATAAATCTGTTATTGATAGTAAGTGCATAGAAGATATCAGTAAATATGTAAAGCTTCATTCAAAACTGTGACATGACATGTGATGAAGGATGGAAAGGATGGATGGAGGTATGGGGTGGTTGGGTGTATAAGATAAAGAAAGAGTTATTCAGGAAGAGGAATTGAATTCCTGCATAAAATCAGGCATGAGCCTAACTGGTGTGGTTTAGTGGATTGAGTGTCATCCCATGCACCAAGAAGTCACTGGTTCGATTCCTAGTCAGGACACATACCCAGGTTTCAGGCTTAATCCCCAGTAGGGGGCATGCCAAAAGTAGCCAATCGATGTTTCTCATTGATGTTTTTATCTCTCTCCCTCTTCTTTCTTCTCTATCAAAAAATCAATAAAAAATCTGGCAGAGAAATTTAGACTTAGTAACAGGATAGTAGTGAATAAATGTGATATATTAAATAGGAGGATTAAGGAAAAGTGCATTCAAGGAGGATGTACTTGACAGTGGACTATGTGATAGCTTTGGAAACAGAAAGGCTGACTTCAGCTAGTCTGTTACTACCATATCAAAATGTGAAAAGGATTTGTACCCATTGGCAATGGAGTGTGAAGCAAAAGAGAGGCCATGGCTCAGGGCTATACTGGATATAAAGAGTAAGTGAGAGTAAAGTATTAAACATAGAGCCCTAAAGTTTTAATCAATGGGGACTGGAAGAATGTAGAATTTAAGGGATAATTTACATTAAAAAATAATGTTGAGATAATCTTAACTGTCAAATTACAATTTAGTGTTGTCAAAACAAATGCCTTATTTCTGATATAAGTGGTTTTCCATTGATCAACCTATTTCTAAACTATGCAATTTGGACTTGATTCCCCAATATTAGAAATTTCTAAGAGATTGTTTATTAGATAAGCATTAAACTATAGAGTCACTTTATGTCTTAGGCATAGGATTTTTTTTCTGTCCTAACAGAAGTAGCTAGTGTGTCAAAAATAAATAAAACACTAAGTGTCCTCATTGAACAAGCCTGTATGTTACTAATATTATGAAGCTATTAATTCTAACCTTTAGAATAGTTTGCCAATTTATACACAAAGCAGCACTTTGGCTATTAGGCTTTGAAGTAAACACACTTAAGACATTGTTCTTCAAAGCAAATGGAGCTTTAAAAAACCACAAATAATTTTAAAGATCATTTTTTTCAGCCTCCCATTTTATAGACAGTAAAATAGAAAATGTATTTAAAACAGATTCACTTGGTAACAGAAATGGGACTCAGGTTTCTGACTCTGGATTTAGTATTATAGAATCTTCTATATGGAACATTGTTAGCAATAGATGAAATAACTTGTCAGGGATGGTTTAAAGACATTTTACATTTATTGCCTTGTAAATACTGCCTAAAACCTCAAGGGATTTTGTGGGAGACTGTTTGCATGGCATCCATTTTGTTAAAATCTGCTCTGCCATCTCCTGCCCCAAGGCAGGATATCTCTGTATACAATGTTTCTGCCTTCCTTTAAGTAACCATTTACTCAGCCAGTTATGCTCTGTTTATCTTTTGTTCCACCCAGGATATTTACATGATATTTACCTGAAATTGCTTCAGGGTGGTTACCACAAACATTGCTTGGCAACAAATGTTCTTGTTTTTCTGCTTCTTGCCCTATATATAGTGTGGATCTCCCCAGAATAAACTAGACTTGATCAGAGACCTGTCTTGTCTCCATTTCTCTTGTCTCTTGTCCCTCCTCATCCTCACTCCCCCTCTAGAGTCCTCCTTGCTCGACCTGCGGGACGGGTCAGGACTTGATACTACTACAGCATCTCCCTGTTATAGAAGAGCTAAGGAGACACAGCATTTGGAGTAGCTCAGCTGGATAATGTTTGAATAACTTATTCAAGTCACATAATCTGGTTCCAGAGGCTGTGCTGCTGCTGTTGATTTTTAAGTCCCAGCCCCAATTCTACTCTTTTTAAGTACTATATGTACCACCTTTAAAACAGAGAATAGTCAACTCAATATTCAAAATCCAATTAAAAATATGCAGAGGACCCAAATAGACATTTCTCCAAAGAAAACATACAGTTGGACAACAGAAATGCAAACAAAAAAATGTTCAATTTCACTAGCTATTAGGGAAATGCAAATCAAAACCTCACTGAGATACCAACTCACACTTGTAAGAATGGCTCTTATCAAAAAAGCAACCAACAGCAAATATTGGCGAGAATGTGGAGAAAGGGAAACCTGGTTCACTGCTGGTGGGATTGTAAATTAGTGCAGCCACTGTGGAAACTAGTATGGGGATTCCTCAAACAATTAAAAGTAGAACTACTGTACAATCCAGCAATTCCACTTATGGGTTTTTATCTGAGAAAAAAAAAATAATTCAAAAAGATATATGCACCACTATATTCATGGTGGTATTGTTTACAATAACCAAAATAAGGAAGCAACCTAGGTGTCTATTGATAGATGAATAGATAAAGAGGATATGGGACATATATACAATGAAATATTACTAAGTGATAAAAAGAATGAAATCTTGCCATTTGTGATAACATGAATGGACCTAAAGAGTATTATGGTAAGTGAAATAAGTCAGACAGAGAAAGACAAATACCATATGATTTTACTTATATGTGGAATCTGGAACACAAAACAAAACAATAAAAAAAACAAAATGAAACAGAAAAGACTCATAGGTACAGATGGTTATCAGAGGGGGTGGAGTGTTGGTAGAAAGTAAAGGGATTAAGAAGAAAAATTTTCTAGTTATAATCATGGGTGTAATATATAGCATAATGAATATAGTCAATAACATTGTTAATAATTATGTATGATGACAGATGGTTGCTGGACTTGTGGTGATCACTATGGAAACTAATATAATATTGTGTGTCAACTATAATTAAAAGTAAATTTAATAAAACAGTGAATAGTAACTATCAGAAAATGAAATAAAACTCCCAAATATTTTGTCTCTTCAACCAAAGATGATGTTTAGATTTTGGTCATTAAAAGCTTGAAACAGAATGACAGGCTCCAGCCAATGTCAAGGGTGAGGACATTCAACCAGGAACAACTGAAAAATATCTTTCCTACCCTGCTCTTTCTTGGACCCAAGGATGAGTGAATTCTGGGAAGGAGAGCCTGAGCATTAGTGGGACACTAAGAGCCAGGACTCTAGTATTTGGTATAGTGCAAACAAAGATACTGAGTTTCAATAATGAAGGCAGTGAATAGCAGCATCAAACACTGCAGGGGATCCAAATGAGAGGAGGATTGAAAAGTGGATATTGGATTTCAGAAATTAGTGAGTTTTAAGAGCAATTTCACTGGAACCTAGATTGCAGATGGCCAAGGAACAAACATGAAGATGTAAATGTATGCTGCACCACTTCAGTTCATTAATGCATAACAAAACTAGATTACATTGTAGAAAAGTTGTCTCCTATTGTTATAGTGTATGTTTCTATTTATCACTGGTATTTATAATTTTTGTTTGACAAATATGATGCCATTTGTTTGGTTGGTCGATAGTCACCACTATTTTTGTTTTGAACTACATGCCTTATATAATGCTCCAGCATTAAAATGTATCTTTTCATTTTGAACAGCATGCTTTAGCATTATAACCTATCTTTCTTAATTTGGTTAATGCTTTTTGCCCTGAATTCAACCTGGTTTGTTTCCTTAATTTCTCTTTCTGATAGTTCATTATTGGTGTATAAATATGCCACTTGTTTCTTAATATTAATTTAGTGTCCTACTATTTTGCCACATTCATTTATTAGATATAGTAGGTTTTTTTATGGAATCTTTAGGATTTTCTTTGTATAATATCATGTCTTCTAGAAATAATGACAGTTTTGCTTCCTATTTCCAGTTTGGATGCCTTTTATTTCTTCTTCTTGTCTGCTCACTGTGGTGAGGACTTCCAGTACTATGTTGAATAAGAGGGGTGAAAGCAGACATCCCTGTCTTGTTCCTGATCTTAAAAGGAACACATTTAGTGTTTGCCCTTTGAGTATGATGTTGGCTATAGGTTTTTCATATATGGCCTTTATTATGTTGAGATATGATCCCTCTAGTCCCATTTTGCTGAGAGTTTTTATTGTAAATGGGTGCTGGATTTTATTAAATGTCATTTTCTGCATCTATTATGATCATGTGATTTTTATCTTTCATTTTGTTTATGTGATATAGCATGTTTATTGATTTGCAAATATTATACCAACCTTGAATTTCCCCCAAAAAAAACATTTGACCATGGTGTACGATCTTTTCACTGTATTGCTGGATCTGGTTTGCTGATATTCTGTTGAAGATTTTAATTCTTTGTTAAGCAGAGGTATTGGCCTATAATTTTCTTTCTCTGTAGTGCCTTTGTCTGGTTTTGGAATGGGGATAATGCTGGCCTTGTAAAAAGAGGTTGGATGACTTCCTTCTCTTGAATTTCTTGGAATAATTTGAGAAAGATGTGTTAATTCTTCTTTAAATGTTTTGGTAAAACTTGCCTGTGAAGCCATCTGGTCCAGGACTTTTGTTTGCTGGGAGTTGTTTGATTACTGCTTTGATTTTATTAGTTGTAATTATCTATTCAGGTTTTCTGATTCAGTTTTGGAAGATTGTGTATTTCTAGAAATGTATCCATTTCTTCCAGTTTGTCCAATTTTTTGGCATATAGTTCATAGTATTTTCTTATACTCCTTTGTATTTCTTTGGTGTCTGTTGTTATTTTTCCTCTTTCATTTCTGATTTTACTTTTTATATCCTCTCTCTTTTTTCTTGATGACTCTGGTTAAATTTTGTCAATCTTGTTTTTTTTTTTATTTTTTATTCTTCACCTCAGGGTATGTTTTTATTGATTTGAGAGAGAGCAAGAGAGAAAGAGAGAAATATTGATTGGTTACCTCCTGCAAGCACCCCAACCAGAGACTGACCCCACACCTAGGTATGTTCCTTGACCAGGAATTTAATCTGTAATCCTTTTGATGTACTATATGATGCTCCAACCTACTGAACAACCTGGCCAGGGCAGTTTTTTTATCCTCACCTGAGGACATTTTTGCATTTATCTTCAGATAGAGCAGGGACAAGGGGAGGGAGGAAGAGAGAGAAAAACATCGATGTGAGAGACACACATCAAGTGGTTGCCACCCACATGACCCCAACTGGGGCCAGGGACAAACTACAACTGAGGTACGTGCCTTAGCAGGAACCGAACTGGGACTCTCTGGTCTGGGACCAACACTCTAACCGCTGAACCAAACCGACCAAAGCAATCTTGTTGATCTTATCAAAGAAACAGCTCTTGGTTTCAGTGATCTTTTGTATTGTTTTTTCAGTCTCTATGCCATTTATTTCCTCTCTGAGCTTTATTATTTCATTTCCTCTACTCACTCTCTGCTTTGTTAATTGTTCTTTTTTTAGTTCTTTTAGTTGTAGGGTTAGATTGTTGATTTGATATTTTTCTTGCTTCTTGAGGTAGGCCTGTAATGCTATGAACTTCCCTCACAGAACTGCTTTTGCTATGGTCCCATAGATTTGGGGTTGTTGTATGTTAATTTGTTTTCAAGTAATTTTTTATTTCTTCCTTGATTTCTTTGTTAACCCATTCATTTTTTAATAGCATGCTATTTAGCCTTATGTTTGGATGTTTTTAGTTATTTTACTGTATTTTATTTCTCATTTCATACCATTGTGGTCAGAGAAGATGCCTGATATGATTTCAATATTCCTGAATTTGTTAAAACTTATTTTGTGTCCTAACATGTGGTCTATCTTTGAGAATGTTCCATGTACACTTGAGAAGAATGTATATTCTGTTGCTTTGGGATGAAGTGTTTTATAAATATTCATCTGATCCAATGTGTTGTTTAACTTTGCATTGTTTTTTTGTCTGGAAAATTATCCATTTATGACAGTGGGGTATTAAAATCTCCTACTATGACTGTATTGCTTTTGATCTCTCCCTTAATGTTCACTATGGTTTTGTTTATATATTTAGGTGCTCCTATGTTGGTGCATATATGTTTACAAAGTTTATATCCTTTTGTCAAATAAATCCTCTTAGTATTATGTAGTGCTCTTCTCTCTTGTTGTGGCCTCTGTTTTAAAGTCTATTTTGTCAGATGTAAGTATTGCTATCCCAGTTTTTTATTGTTTTCATTTGCATGGAATATTTTTTCTCATCCCTTTACTTTTAGTCTGGATGTATCTTTTATTCTAAGGAGGGTCTTTTGTAGACAGCATATATATTGGTCATGTCTACTTATTCATTCAGCTACCCTGTTTTGTTTTTTATTGGAGCATTTATTCCATTTACATTTATAAAGGTTATCATTGATAGGTACTTATTTGTTGCCATTTTATTCTTTATACCTATGTTTTATGGAGCATAGAAAATTGAATATTTGTATCCCTATTTCAGGGCACATCATCACCAGTGCCTTTTTTTTTTTTTTTTACATATCAACACTGTTATCCCTGATTCTATCTCTTACTGTGCACCTCCCTGCATAGGTATCCATTCTGTATTGGGTAATGTATCCTTGAATGTTATGTATTATCATAAAATATGTAGTGTTTTTTGTGCATGTGTTTTAAATGTATATATTTATGCTGAAAACATTTTATTTCTTTTATTTCACTTCAAATATTAAGTATTTAAAACCTATGTAAATTGTTACATATTCTTCTAGATTGTTGCTTCCTGATATTACATAACATTCCACAATATCTATCACATTTTACTTATATAGTCCTCTGATGATAAATATCTGAATTATCTCCAGTCCATCACTGGAAACAATGCTCCATTGATTGTCCTTGTTCATATCCATTTGTAGACCTACCTAAGAATTTCTCAACTATATGTAACTAAGGAACATACACACACATGCTTAATTTCATTAAGTATTCTAAGATTGCTTTTCAGATTATCTGATCCTATTTATAATCCTACTTCCTTATATCCTTACCTCAAAACACTATACTGACCTTTCTAATTTTAGCTTTTTTTGAAGAGTGGGAAGCAATGTATTTTGTTTAATATGTTTGAGTATCTATTTCTATGCATTTTCTCCAGTTAATCGTCTTCTTTTGTGACTGAATATTTATACCCTCTGCCAATTTTCCTTTTTGTTTCAACCTCTTTTCATTGTTTTGTAAGTGTTCCTTCTCCAAGTCAACACTGTCCAATATAACTGTAATGATGGAAATATGTATCTTGACTTTCTGGTAACTTAAACTGCTATTATATTATGCAGAATTCCTAAATTTCTCTCTGATTCCTGGAGTATTGATTGTTTTCATTATTTGTTTCAGCATTTATCACAATATGAAAACCACATGTGACTTTTGAGGACTTGAAATAAGACTTCTATGACTGAGGAGACAACATTTTTATTCTATTTAATAATTTTATTAATTTAAATATAAATTAGCCACATTTGTCTACTTTGTTGGACAAAGACATAGATAATAATCTTTTTGTTGGTTTTAGCTATTGCAGATGTACTGATGATCTAGTATCTGCCAGATAACCTTGTTGACCAGAATACTAGTCAAATCCATCAAATTTATTTCTGTGTGTTAGTGATTTTTAAGTTGTTTTAAAAGTATCTTCCATGCCTAAATCACAGGGATGATCTCCATTTTATACTTTTAGATTTATAAATGTATCTTTTAAGTCTTTAACCTATGTAGAACTCCCTTCTTGATATAATATAAGGCAAGTCTTCAACTTTGTTTCCTCAACAAGCCAGTTTTCCAACACTGTTGTATGAAAGGCAATCCATTCTTCCTCATCTGCTTTTGTGGTATAGAAGCACACAACTAACTGTAGTAAGCTGACTTGATCTTGTATTTTTCTCTGTGGGTGATTGTGTCATCTGCAAATAATAGCAGTTTTTCCTTTTAATTTATTATCTTTACTCTTTTTCTTTCTCTTGTCTTATACAATGGTCCAGGGCCATTAGTGCTATATTATTTGGAAGTGACAACAGGCAAACTTGCCTTTCCCCAGTCTTAGAACTAAATCTGTATTTGCCAGTGTTCTCTAGAGAAATACTGGCAAATAGGATACACAGGCACTTGTGTGTGTGTGTGTGTGTGTGTGTGTGTGTGTGTATTAGGACATTTAGTATAAAGAATTGACTCATATGATTAAGTCTGGCAAATCCAAAACCTACAGAGCTAGTGTTCCAGTTTGAGTCTGAAGGCCAGAAGACACTGTAGACCAGGAAGGGTCAATGTTTCCATCAGAGGGCTGTCAGACAGGAGAATTCTCTCTTACTTTGGCAGGATCAGCTTTTTGTTTTATTCAGAACTTCAATTAATTAGATGAGATCCTCCCACATTAGGGAGGGCAATTTACTTTATTCAGTCTACCAATTTAAATGTTAATTTCATCCAAAAACATCCTCACAGAAACACCCAAAATAATAATTGACAAATATATAGGCACCTTGTGGCCCAGTCAAGTTACCACAAAATTAGTCATCACAATACCTAACATTTATTTTATTATGCATAATATTTGCTTTATGTTCTTAGAGTACAGCTTTACTTAATTATTTATTAAAGTAAAAATTATTGAACTGTATCAAATTCTTTCTCTGTCTCTATTAAGGTATCAATATTATTTTTCTCCATTAAACCATCAAAATAGTGATTTACATTTGGTGGGTTTTCTGATGTTAAATCATCTTTACATTCATGGAACACAATGTTATATTATTAAAGTTACACCAAATTAAATAATTTCAATATTCTTTTCAGTTTACCTGTCTGATGAATTTGAGTAAGTTTTCATTTGCTTTGAAACTAGCTAAGCTCCTCTTTCTATAATTCATATGGTCATCTCCATAGCCAAATTTCTCGTCTCTGTTACAGTAATCTCATTAAATCAGTTGAGCAGCTTTTTTGTTTTGTTGTTTTCTTTAACTAAAACAACTTGTGTAAGAGGAATTTTCTGTCATTGAAAGTTTGTTGAAAACTATTCTGACTACCTCTATTAGAATGCTCGAAATCTGGAACACTGGCAACAACAAATACTGGCAAGGATATGGAGCAACAGAAATATTTTCATCACTGTTAGGAATGCAGAATGACACAGCCACTTTGGAAGGCAGTTGGTAGTTTCTTAAAAAGCTAAATATATTTTTACCATATGATCCAGCAATAATGCTCCAAAGAAATTGAAAGCTTATGTCCACACAAAACTTGCACATGGATGTTTATAACAGTTTTATTCATAATTGCCAAAAATTGGAAGCAACCAAGATGGCCTTCAGCAGGTGAATGGATAAGTAAACTGTGGTACACTTAAAAAATGGAATTATTCTCTGCTAAAAGGAAATGAGCTATCAAGCCTTGAAAAGATATAGAGGAATCTTAAATGCCTATTACTAAGTGCAAGAAGCCAGTGTTTTTTAAAAGGCTATGTGCTCTATGATTCCAACTACGTATCATTCTGTAAAATGTAAAATTATGGAGACAGCAAAAAGATTCATGGTTGACAGATATGGAGAGGAGGGCACAGAGGATTTTTAGGGCAGTGAAAATACTCTGTATGATACTGTACTGATGGGTGGTATGTATCACTATACATTTGTCCAAATACTTGTATAACGTGCACCACCAAGAGTTAACCATAATGTAAACTCTGAACTTTTAGTGATTATGATATGTCAGTATGGATTCACCATTTGTAACAAATGTACCACTTTGATGCTGAATGCTTTTGGAGAGTATTTGTCTGTTAGGGCTAGGAATCATAAAGGAAGTCTCCAAAAATATTAAATGGAAAATGTCGGAAATAATCATAAATAGCATTCTGAAATCTCATGACCTCTTGCTCCATCCTGCCTTGTATGTAGATTATTATTTTGTCCAACATATCTATACTGTATAAGCTACCCACCATTAGTCACTTAGGAAACATCCTGGTTATTAGATCAGTTATCAGAGAGAGAAAGAAAGAAGAGAGAGCCCATTAATATAACTCTTATTACAGTATATTGCTATAATTTTTCTATTTTGTTAATCTCTTACTGTGCATAATTTATAAGTTAAACTTTATCATAGGTAAGTATTCATAAGAAAAACCACATAATAATAAATGACACCATGGAATACAAAGGATTGTTAACAAATATTATGAACAATTATACGGCAACAAATTTGACAATCTAAGCGAAATGAAAAAATTTCTAGAAACACATAGTCTCCCAAAACTAAACTGGGAAGAGATAGAAAACTTGAACAGACCAATAACAACAAGGAAAATTGAAGGTGTAATCAAGACTCTCCCAGCAAACAAAAGCCCAGGCCGCTTCATGGGGGAGTTTTACCAAAAATTCAAAGAAGAACTAACACCCATTCTCCTCAAACTATTTTAAAACATTCAGGAAGAAGCAAGACTTCCTGTTGGGGTCAAGCGAGGGCCCTTTAAGAATATGTTGGCTGTACATGCAGAACTTGTTTGCCTGCTTGCAGTTTATTGCCTGAAGGTCCTTGAAGTATCGCCTTGAGGAGCATTCCTGAGATAAGGCCCCTGGTTAGTGTTAAAGCAGTAAAAGCCTTTGATCATTGAGAATTGTTTTCTCTGCTCATGCACCCTTTTCCTCCCTCCCTGCCTGACTTTTCCCACAAGTATATAATCTGTTACCTATCTGCAATAAAGTTGAGACTTGATCAGAGCCCTGTCTTGTCTCCATTTCTCGTGTCTCTTGTCCCTCCTCATCCTCACTCCCCCTCTAGAGTGCTCGTTGCTCGACCTGTGGGACAGGTCAACTTCCAAACTCGTTTTATGAGGCCAGCATCATTCTAATTCCAAAACCAGAAAAAGACACTACAAAGAAAGAAAACTCAGGACAGTATCTCTTATTAACATAGATGCCAAAATCCTGAACAAAATATTAGCAAATCAAATCCAACAATACATCAAAAAAGTTATTCACCATGACCAAGTAGAATTCATCCCAGGGATGCAAGGCTGGTACAATATTTGCAAATCAATAAATGTGATACACCACATAAACAAAATGAAAGATAAAAATCAAATGACACTGAAAAAGCATTCGACAAAATCCAGCACCCATTTCTGATAAAAACGCTGAGTAAATTGGGAATAGAGAAATCATATCTTGACATAATAAAGGCCATATATGAAAGACCTATAGCCAACATCATACTCAATGGGCAGAAACTAAAAGCATTTTCCTTAAGAACAGGAACAAGACAAGGATGCCCACTTTCACCACTCCTATTTAACATAGTACTGGAAATCATAGCCATAGCAATCAGACATAAAGAAAAAATAAAAAGGATCAAATTGGAAAGGAGGAAGTGAAACTATCATTATTCGTAGATGACATGATATTATACATAGAAAACCCCAAAGACTCCATCAAAAATCTAGACTTAATAAATGAATTTGGCAAAGTAGCAGGATACAAAATTAACATCAAGAAATTGACGGCATTCTTATACACCAATGATGAACTCACAGAAAGAGAAATTAAAAATTTTTTCATTTACCATCACAGCAAAAAATTAAGTTTATTTGGGAATAAACTTAACAAAAGAAATAAAGGACCTATTCACAGAAAACTACAGGACATTGAAAAAAGAAATAGAGGAAGATATAAAAAAGTGGAAGCACATACCTTGATCATGGATTGAAAGAATTAACATCATTAAAATGTCCATACCACCCAAAGCAATCTATAGATTCAATGCAATCCCCATCAAAATACCAATGACATACTTCACAGAACTAGAACAAATACTTCAAAAATTTATATGGAACCAAAAAAGACCCCAAATAGCTACAGGAATCTTGAAAAAGAAGGACAAAGTAGGTGGTATCACAATACCAGATATCAGGTTATACTACAAAGCAACTGTAATCAAAACAGCCTGGTACTGGCACAAGAACAGGCATATATATATCGCCCTGGCCGGTTTGGCTCAGCGGTTAGAGCGTCCGCCTGCGGTCCGGAGAGACCCGGGTTCGGTTCCCGCTAAGGGCATGTACCTCGGTTGCAGTTTGTCCCCGGCCCTGGTTGGTCGTGCGGGTGGCAGCCACTCGATGTGTCCCTTTCACATCGATGTTTCCCTCTCTCTCTCTTCCTCTCTCTCCCTCCCACTCTGTCTGTACAAAAAATGGAAAAATGTCCTCGGATGAGGATAAAAAAAAAAAAAGAACAGGCATATAGACCAGTGGACCAGAACTGAGAACCCAGAAATGGACCCAAGGCAATATGCTCAATTAATATTCAACAAAGGTGGCAAGAGCATACAATGGAGTCAAGACAGCCTCTTTAATAAACGATGTTGGGAAATTGGATAGCTACATGCAAAAAAAAAATCAAACTAGACCATCAACTTACACCATACACAAGAATAAACTCAAAATGGATAAAGACTTAAATGTGACTCATGAATCCATAAAATTCCTAGAAGGAAATGTAGGCAACAAAATTTCGGACATCATATGCAGCAGAATTTTCACTGATACATCACCTAAGGCAGCAGAAACAAAGGAGAAAATGAACACATGGGACTACATCAAACTCAAAAGCTTCTGCACAGCAAAAGATACAATCAACAAAATGGAAAGGCAACTCACTGTATGGGAGAGCATAATTGCCAATGATACATCAGATAAGGGATTAATTTCCAAAATATCAGCTCAACAAAAGGAAGTAAAAGAACCTAATTAAAAAATGGGCAGAGGAACTAAATAGACACCTCCCCAAACAGGACATACAAATGGCCAGGAGACATATGAAGAAATGCCCAACATCACTAATCATCAGAGAGATGCAAATTAAAACAATGAGGCATCACCTCACACCTGTCAGAATGGCTGCCATCAACAAATCATCAAACAACACGTGTTGGCAAGGGTGTGGAGAAAAGGGACTCTAGTACACTGCTGGTAGGAATGCAGAGTGGTGCAGCCACTATGGAAAACCATATGGTGTTACCTCAAAAAATTAAAAGTTGAATTGCCATTTGACCCAGTGATCCCACTTCTATGAATATACCCTAAGAAGCCTGAAACACCAATAAGAAAGAATGTATTACCCCATGTTCATAGCAACACTATTTACAATAAGTTAAGATCTGTAGACAAATGGATAGAAAGGCTGTGGTACATGTACACAATGGAGTACTATGCAGCTGTAAGAAATAGCTCTTATCGTTTGAGATGTCATGGCGGGACCTGGAAAGTATTATCCTAAGCGAAACAAGCCAAACAGAGAAAGACAAGTATCATATGATCTCACTTATTTATGGAATATAATGAACATAACAGTCTGAAGAACAGGGTATTCCCAGAGATGTGGAAGTAGGGTACAGACTGACAATTCCCAGAAGAGGAGGTGTGGGGGAGAGATAAACTACAGAACTTATATACATGTATGCATGACCAATGGACATGGACAACAAAGCTGGGGACAGGGCACAGAGGGAGGGAGAGGAGGGTGTCATTGGGGAAAAAGGGAGAAATATCTGTAGCATAAGTAAATAAATAAATAAATTAATTAATTAAAATTTTAAAAGGAAAGAAAAATAATAATAGAGTATATATAGGTATCCACTGTTACAGACATCTACTGGGAGTCTTGGAATGTATTCCCCATAGATAAGGGGGACTACTGTATCTTCCTTTTAATTTTGCTGTGTTTTTAGTTTTGTTGTATTTATTGGAATGGAAGCTTGATTTGGCAATAAGAGGGGCTCTTTAATAGCCATTTCAAAATTTTTAGTGTGTATTGGTCTGTTTAAATATTCTAGTACATTTTGTTCCTGGCCGGTTTGGCTCAGCGGTTGGAGTGTTGGCCTGCGGTCCAGAGAGACCCAGGTTCGGTTCCCGCTAAGGGCGCGTACCTCGGTTGCAGTTTGTCCCCGGCCCTGGTTGGTCATGTGGGCGGCAACCACTCAATGTGTCCCTTTCACGTCGATGTTTCTCCATCTCTCTTCCTCTCTCTCCCTCCCACTCTATCTGAACAAAAAATAGAAAAATGTCCTCAGGTGAAGATTAAAAAAATAAATAAATAAATAAATAAATAAATATTCTTGTACATTTGCACCAATATTAATTATAGTCACTGATATTTTAATATCTAAAAATATTTTGTGTCTAGAACCTTTTCATTTTTTTTTCTCATTTCAAATATGTCTATATATTTATCTGTTATTTTTATTATTCCTGAAGAGGATTGTTGATCTTACTAATTTTTTTAAAAGACTCACACTTGGTTGTGTTGTTTTTTTTTTTCTCTGTTACATTGATTTTTGCCCAAATCTATATTTCTTTCTTGTATATTTTTTGGTTTGAGTTTTATTTGGTTTTATTTGTTTTATTCTATCACTCAAGTTAAAGGGTCCCCCTCCCCATTTCTTCAGGAGATATTTTTAATATCAAAATAGCTGTTTTTCTATTTATATTGAATTTTTTAAAAATTTTTTCACTTAATTTTATCTTTAATTCCCTTCTATATTGGCATAAATCTGATTCTTCTTTGTCATTGTAGCACACTTCATCATCTATTTTTCAGAATTTCCCCTCTATGTGTATTGTTTCTACACTCTCAGAATTATGTTTAGTTTTTGTTTGCTTTTAATGCTGTTCACAGATTCTTGTGTAAACTCCCTAGGACAAATAATTTAATGCCATATGTTCTTCATGAAAATCTTCTTAGATGTTCAGCTTCTCTTAATGGCTTCATTTATTTTAACTTTTCATTACTCCCATCAATGAATTATTTGGTTTAACCAGTGGTGACCAAGTCTGGCCAACTAATAACTTGGCAGCTTTGGTTGGACCTCCCTTCCCTCAATCTGCATTAGCACCCCTTCCATATTTCTGATCCAATAGTTGAGATTTTCTGAATCTTAAAGTGCTGTACATACTGCTACTAAAAACATCTTTCAGATCCTCTTTTCCTGCCACCTCATTCATATAAAAAGATTGTCTGCCATAAGATCCATCTGTGTAGAAATTTTACTATACTATTTCTGATCCTCATTAGTAAATGGTCTCACCTGATTAAGTGTTGATTTTTCTCTCCCAGTAAGTTTCCAGTTTAAAAATGCATTGGATTTGGGTATTTTTCATCTTACTGATCTTCATACATGTGATTTCTACTCAAAGTAGGAAGTAAATTGGATTTTTCAACATGTTCAATTGATAGAACTACGGTTTTCGTCCTTGAATCCTAGAGCTTTCTACTGTGTGTTTTGATTATGTTTGAAAATGCCTTGGCTGCCCTACTTGTAAGGAGCCTGTGTCCATGATCTGTGTCCATTCCATATTTTATTCCTCATTGAATTTCTAGTACACAGTTTTATAAAGGATAGGTATCTAATTAACTGTTAAATAACCACAAATACCTCCATTTGTTGAGTCTGCTTTGTTGACCCTTCTGTAACTATAATATAACTGTTGATTATTCATAAATGCAAAGGGCATACTTTGTATAACATTATCTTGTTCTTCTACCCTATTCTGTGGAGACTATATTATGATAAAATTTGGGTCTGGAGAATCCCACCTACAAAGGTGATTTCAGTAGGACACCTTGTCCTGTTACAGATGTTCTTCTCCCCAGTAGGGAGTTAGTTTAGGGTTTCTTCTATATTCTTGTTATCCTCTCTTATCCTAACGTATAATTGGAAAAGTAAAAATAAGACTTACAGTGGAATTTTTGGAAAAGTTCCACGAGGCCTCAAAATACGTATGAGTCACTTTTGCTGATGTTGGACTCAATACTGTGTTCCTCCAACCTGCAATTTACCATTTGCCTTAAAACAAAACCTACTTGCCATGGATTCCTTGTTGAAGTTTCAAATATATGTAAGTGTCCTCATTAGTGGTCAGTGGTAGTGTTCATTAGTTCTCAAAGGAATATGTGACCAATGTAAACAAGGTAACTTCAGCACTTATGCCCTTTCTGTAGAAGTCATGTGAACATACTGGAGAGAATCCTTAACAGCAGCAGTCAATTTTTAAAGCAGGACCCGTTACCTGGGAGACCATCACCCTTTCAGAGTACTCATCTATTATACTGCTAATTAGAGAGCTGTTGAAGTGTGTGACTTCTTATAGCTGTGACATCAAAATAAAGCAGAGTGATTGCTTTAAATATTTAAGGTAGCAAAGTACTTTATGTATCATCTTAATTAGTTCTCACAACTCTATGTGATGTATTTATCTAATTAATATGCCATATTATACATATATATGTAATTTGTGTGATCTAACTGATATCATTTTTATACCAATTTGTGGGAGACTGTTTGTATGGCATCCATTTTGCTAAAATCTGCTCTGCCATCTCCTGCCCCAAGGCAGGATACCTCTGTATACAATGTTTCTGCATTCCTTTAAGTAACCATTTACTCAGCCAGTTATGCTCTGCTTATCTTTTGTTCCACCCAGGATATTTACCTGATATTTACCTGAAATTGCTTCAGGGTGGTTACCACAAACATTGCTTGGCAACAAATGTTCTTGTTTTTCTGCTTCTTGCCCTATATATAGTGTGGATCTCCCCAGAATAAACTAGACTTGATTAGAGCTCTGTCTTGTCTCCATTTCTGGTGTCTCTTGACCCTCCTCATCCTCACTCCCCCTCTAGAGTCCTCGTTGCCCGACCTGCTGGATGGGTCACCAATTTACTGAAAGATTACTGAGGCATAAAGAGGTTAAGAAATGTGACCAGTCTTACAAGCAGTAGGTGACCATGATTTAAACCTCATTTTGTCTCATCCCAGAGCTTGTTCCTAAACCGCTAGGCAACACTGTCCAATAGTACACAATACTTTTCTCAAGTGACTACACTAGGAACTCACAAAACTCAAATGCTACCAAAGGCAAGGCAGGACAAATAAATGTGTGAGGTGATTAATTATAAAGTCATGAAGAGTGGAATAGTCAGCATTATGAGAATCAAGAGAACATGAAATTAAAAATATATATTTTTAATGCTATGCTTGCAAAGCATGCCTGCAAGCCAGACTTGACCCATAATGTCACTATTTTTGCATCTCTTTATTTATAGAGGTTATCCCTATCTATTTTTAATTTCAAATAAATTTTTGAGGCTTTGCTAGTTGCTACATACTCAGAAATAAAATTTATTTTCTTAATGAGTAAGGGACCATAGATACATATTTTGAAATTGACTTTATTAAAATAATAATGAAAGTAATGACATTTTTTCTTACACTTTATTTTTTTTTAAATTAATGAAGTTCCATAGATATACAATGCTGTTACTCTGCCATCTGATACAATGATTCTTCCCACTGTCTCCTCTGTAGTTATCTGACATTAAGGTTTAAGAGGTATGGCCTTATTAATTGTTGAATAACTAATTTGCAAATATTAAATTTTGGGTCTTGATATAGGACGTATAATTCAGCATCAGTCTGGTATTTATTCATCCCCTCAGAATTGCATCAGACTATAGGCTTGGCAAGGTGAATATCGTAATTCATAAGTACATTTTAAGCCCATGTCTTTGTAGTAATTTATATAAAAAGCAAATCTGCATAATGTCTTTTATCCAAGTGAGTATTTTTGATACCCTCTGTGTAGTTATTTTCCAAAAGTAACACTTATCCACTATATTGGAAGAGCGTTGTTGAAATAAGCTTTTCATGTCAAAAGTGTAAAATAGTCCTAGTGTAAAATAGTCCTAGTTCAAGGAATTAACCTTTGTAGGAAAACAAATGATTTTGATTGTTTAAATGTAAGATTGGGAAATAAAATGCCTCCTGTTAAAGTGCTCTAGAATTTAGATAAAAATAAAAATCATCCTTTTAAAATAATTCAGGTACAATAAATAGAATTTAGATCACCAAATATTCAAACTCCTGAATGATTGGTACATTAGGGAACACACAGGGTTGTGAAGATTATATAATGAGGATAATAAGGGAGCTGAATATGATGTGCCTTGGGTGCATGTTAGTAGCTAATTCCAGTATGAATGCTTTGCAATCACTTGTCAGTTGAGAATCTTGGACGTTCTCTCATACACCCCATTATTTGTAATTGAACACCTGATTTCTATCATGCAACAAATTAACATCTGCACTGGATCTGTTTTTTATGCATATGGACACACTGATTAGAATTTTGCAGATAGGCAGATACTTGAAAACAAAAAGACAACATTGTGAAACACTTCCAGCCATAATTTTTTATTACATATTGAGAATTGTTTAATTATCTTATTCCATTTAATTAGCCCTTCTAGTTAGGTCAATTGCTTTTTCTATTAACATGACATGTTAGCAATTTGTTAATTGGCATGAAATAACAAGACTTTTCTGAGTATTTTTTATGTACTTAAGGAAAAGGCAAAGTGGTAAATGTGTTCATTAGCCCCCTTCAGCATTTACAATGCCATTGTGTGGTGCCACCAAATTATGTTTTTCTGTCCTGTGAATTTCTTCCTTTTGTTATACGAAATGAGATTGTTGATTTGAGTGATTACAAATATTACGAAAAACAAAACAATAACCAACATGTGAATATACATTTAAAAAGGAAGAGTCTTTTCTGAAATTAGGAGAATGCTGAGAAGTAAAGACGGTGTGTGTATATAAATGCTAGTAGATGGGAGGGGAGGCAGGCAGAAGATACATACATGCAGGTAAGAAAATTATTAAGAATAAGGTTTAGTCAGTATCAAGCCTTTAAGCTCCAAGCCTCTTTACCAGGGCTGTAAGTTAAATAATTTTTACTTAGCAATATTCCTTTTGTGGCATTGACTAAGGCCCTTTTGTGTATTGATCTCTTGTATCCTCATCAAAGTAACTATATTCAGCAGGTAAATTTTTAAATGAATTATAGTACCACAAAACATTACACAAATTTCTCTGGAGGATAGTGTAGAGGTATTTTGGTTACACCTAGGAAAAAATTGATTTTATCCTAAAGAATTCCTCTAAGATAAGGTACAAATAGACAACCTCCACCCATTTAACCACCTTGTAGTATATTCATTAAGCCTGAATCATTTTCTTTCTAAACTCCAAATGAATTACTATTACAAGGCCATCACAACTCTGAAGAACTTTATGATGGTGAGAATGGAAAGCACAGAATAGTATTGGTATTCCTGTTAGTTGTTTCTTTATATTCTACTGTATTCTAAATAGGATTACTTTATGTCAGCATAGAATTTAAGAGCTAAAAGAGATTTGGGGTTACTTGGCCCAACATTAGTGTTTTTGTGTAATAAAGCACCGAGGGAAAGAGTGACAGGACGTTCTACAGTGTGTGGGTATTTGTTCAGTTAACCTGTACTGAGTGTATCTTGGGCAAAGCGCCAGGTTGGGCATTCTGGCAAATACAGTGATAAATTTATAATAACTCTGTCCCCTTGAAAATGGTTACAGTTTTCTTTTCTGTCAGTAATGGTTTCATCCACTTGGGGGCCCTATAATTAAACACAGGGTGGGCAAAGTAGGTTTATAGTTGTGAATATGTGAGAATTTATACTTGTACTATTATTAATTATTATATTATTTATTTGTATTATTTCCAGATGAAAACCATAAACCTACGTTTTCCCTCACCTGTATCAGAAGAAAAGAGAAAATTGTGGGTTTTTTTATTTGTTTGTTTGGTTTACCTCAGAAAAATTCTTTGGAGTACTATTATAGGGAAAACCTAACTCATTATATACTTTTAGGTAAAATACCTTTTAAAATATATATTCATATATGACTGAGGTTTTTGTTTGTGTTTGTTTAATTTGCAGAATAGGTATAGATTAATCAGTGGTTAGTGTGTGGTCTCTGGACTAGGAGCACCAGCATCACCTGAGAACATGTCAGAAATGCAGGTTCTCAGGCCTGGTCTAAATCAGAAACTCAGTGTGGGGCTCAGGAATATGTACTTTCGCAAGCTCTCTGCAAGATTTCAGTGCTTGCTGACATTTAAGAACCACTGAATTAGAATAAGTGGATTTTGACACTTAAAATGCTAACTGTTGAAAAAATCATTAGGTTAAAAATGATCAAATATGCTTGAAATATTGTGAAAATGTATTTCTTAGGAATGATTCCTCTCCTATATTAACAATAAATGAGTCTGAAGAATTAAATTAAACGTGGTTTTTTGGCCATGATTATACAGCTGGGTTCATATGAGTCAGAACAGTTAATTGGTTAGTCACTTTCACCTCTCATCTCCCCCCCACACACACAATTTTGTTTTTGTTTTTGTTTTTTTTATCCTCACCCGAGGACATTTTTTTGTTCAGGTAGAGTGGGAGGGACAGAGAGAAAGAGAGAGAGAGAGAGAGAGAAGAGAGAGAGAGAGAGAAACATCGATGTGAAAGGGACACATCGAGTGGCTGCCACCCGCACGACCGACCAGGGCCGGGGACAAACTGCAACCGAGGTACATGCCCTTAGCGGAAACCGAACCCAGGTCTCTCAGGACCGCAGGCTGATGCTCTAACCGCTGAGCCAAACCGGCCAGGGCAGCACACAATTTTTAATCATGTGAAAATTTAAGATGTTATTTGTTTTCTGTTATATAGATAAATTAATCAAGTGATGGAATTTCTCAAATGTAACTCCTTGTGATGATGATAAGGCATGGCTTAGATTTCAACATAAAACTGCTTCTGCAGTATTTCTTTACATCTTTACGGAATCTTTACACTTATTAAAAGAGCTACCATATTTGTTGGGGTATTTGATCCTCAGGATAATCCTTTGAGGCAATTAAGAAACCAGTCATTACCTCTGTTTACAGTTAGGAAAAACAGAGACCAGCTTTAGAATTCTTTTGTAAGTGTAATATTCATGTAGAGACTATACTAATTCCCTTTTTAATAAGTAGTGAATTTTGTTCCTCTGTTCCTGAGAGTTAGTGAAAACTTTTGGAAGAGAATCCCGCTGCTCTTAGAAGAACTCTAAACCTCCAATGTGTTAGTTGGGAGGGAGACTATTCAGGAACATGGGTAACTGGAGTGTGGGCTTTCCCTCCCTAGAGGTCTTCCCTCACATCCTTCCTCCTGTGCCAGGACTCAGATGTGCCCTGCCTTCCCCTCATTTTTTTTTCCTCTTCCATTTAGACATTCCTTCCTTGTGTCTTTGGTCAGTTAAAGTAGTTAGAGCTTCTGAAAGCCCCTGTGCTGAGGGAGAACAAAGTCATCACAAAGAATAATGTAAGACACTATCAGTGAAGCTTGCCATCATTCTGCTGAGTTCTGGCCTGTTTATCTATTTTGCTCGTAGTCTTTTCTCCAAATGAAGACTCTTAACAGCCACCATCAGGAAATGGCCTCCTCTATAAGTAACCACTTTTTCATGCACAACCAAACCAGCAACTAGACTAGGGTGCATCTCTCCCAGTATTCAAGCTGTGGTCTTGGTCTGATTGTCCTGAGAGCAAGGCCACCTTCTCTGTATATAAGTGGTAAGATCTTACAGGTCAGTGTTTTATGTGTGCAGTAGATGGACGCCATTCCCTCACAATGAACTATAATTGTGAAGTGAATCTGGTAGCAAAGTCTAAGTATAAATATTTAGTGAATATTTTTGTAGTATTAAAAGTATCACAAGTTACAAACTATGTTTATTGTAGTTTTATAGCAATAACTATACCTACCTTATAGGACTGTTGTAGTACTCGATATATATAAAGTGCAAAATACAATGCCTGGAATTTGGTAAACCTTAAAATATGTAACCTGTTATAAGGAAAACAATAATGAAATGCATTGGGAATATTTATTTTTAGAATATCAGTATAGAATGTATGTTACGACAGAATATATTCAAATATTATAGTCTGTCATTTTACTCTTTTGTTTTATGTTTGTTTTTTAACTTTTAGATCAAATTAAAAGGTTAATTAACTTGAATGCTGGCAAAATAAGTCTCACTGGAAATCTGTTTAAATTTTAAACTAAGTTGTTGAAAATCCCTTTAATATTTACTACAATTTTGTATTGCTTTTAGGAGTAGAGTTCATAAATATGTTTTAATTTTATTTGGTCATTAAGGATCATTTATTCGCTTATGGTATCTATCTGAGACTCTCTGACTTGCAAGAACTCCATGGTAGTTTATCTCCACTTTTCATCTTTTTTTCTGCCTTATGTTAATGGTTAGCATGTCTTCTGTCCTAAACTGCATAAAGTAAATATTAAATAAATATCACTGAAGAACACTGACTCCAAGATAGGTCTTCCAGTCTGTGAAGTGAATTTCTACTTTCTCTAATTGTAGAGCAAAGGAAGTAGGAAACGGCCCTCCGATAAATTGAAAATTATTTGGATTCTAGTCAGTTACAGTTACAGTAACAGTATGATTCATAACTTTCTAATAATTCATGCATCCCACAGAAAAGTAAATATATATGTGCTAGCAACAAAATCGAGTGCCACACCCAAGGATGTAATTATGATACGAACCTTCTAAGCGAAATTTCGTTTTTTATAGGAAAAAATAACACTTATAATTGAAAATGACCAGATCTCAAATTTCTCTTTAGTTCTTTTGCTATTTAGGTGCCACTATGAAGAGAATTGGAAAAATATATATATATTTACAGGTTATTGTCTTTTATGTACTGGTATTTTTACACTCCATCTTATTATTGGGTTGTTATTAAGAAACATTTAGAGCGCTTTTCCAGCTGGAGCCATGAAGGGTGCAGAAGAGAAGAAGATTCATGCTGTGCCAGAAACCCTTACGAAAAAGCAAAGGAACGTCGCAGAGCTGAAGGTCAAGCGCCTGAGAAATAAGTTTGCCCAAAAGATCCTTCAAAAGGCAAGGAGGAAGCTTATTATGAAAAGGCTAGGTCTGGCCAGCGTAGCTCATTTGGTTAAAGCATTGTGCCATACACTGAAAGTTCATGGGTTCGATTCCCAGTTAGGGCACATACCTAGGTTGTGAATTCAATCCCCAGTTGAATATAGGCAGATGTACAGAACTGAGATTCAAATGGCTAGGATGGCAACTTTTATGTACCTTTGTAAACAGTATGAAGTAATCTTCAGCTGGTATTTGTCATCAGGACCAGATGGTATGAGCACAAAGGTTTGACACGTGCTGCAGCTTCTACACCTTTGCCTTATCTTCAGTGGCACCTTTGTTAAGCTCAGCAAGGCTTCGATGAACATGCTGAAGATTGTAAAACCATATATCGCATGGGATACCGAAACCTGAAGTCAGTAAATGTATTGAACTATAAGCATGTTTATGGCAAAAATCAACAAAAAGCAAATTGCCCTGACAAATAACACATTGATTGCTTGATCTCTTGGTGAATATACCATCATCTGCATGTAGGATCTGATTCATGAGGTCAATACAGTTTAAAAACACTTCAGAGAAGCAAACAACTTCCTATGGCCCTTCAAATTCTCTTCCATAAGTTGGAATAAAGAAAAAGACCACCCATTTTGTGAAGGTGGAGATGCTGGAGGAAGAAAACTGGATCCAGAGGCTCATCAGAAGGATGGACTAAGTATCTACCATGGTTATTTTTGTAATCTGGTCAGTTAATAAACATTGACTGCTTCTGAACTGAAAAAAAAGAAAAATTCAGAGATACCTTTAGAGTGGCTTTAATTCTTTTTTGTGAAGTAATCCTCATATTTTACAAATTCATATAACAAAATTCTAATCTTTATCCCTAGCTGTATGTTTAAGGTGGTTTTTTTGTTGTTGTTGTTGTTTTGTTTTTGTTTTTTATCTTCACCAGAGGACATTTTTGCATTTATCTTCAGATAGAGCGGGAGGAAGAGAGGGAGGAAGAGAGACAGAGAGAGAGAGAGAGAGAGAGAGAGAGAGACATCGATGTGAAAGGGACACATCGAGTGGTTGCCACCCACATGGACCCCACCCAGGGCCGGGGACAAACTGCAACCAAGGTTCCTGCCCTTAGTGGGAACCGAACCCGGGGCTCTCTGGTCCGCGGGCCGACACTCTAACTGCTGAGCCAAACCGGCCAGGACCCTACCTATATGTTTAAATTGCAGAGGACCTCTGCTTATATTTGTTTTAAAACTAGGTGCAAAATGGTTACGTATCTCCTTTCCTCCATCTACTTCCATATTACTTTTGCCTGTGACTGTGTAACTGTCAAATTATTCCATTAAGATGGGAATATTGAGTTATTTGAACGAATGTATATTTGTGTTACATTCAGGAAAAGGTGCTGATCTACGATACTGACACATGCCTTAAAATGAGAGAGAGAAGAGGGCCTGATTTTGTTTCAAAGTTGCATTTTAAAAGGAACTACCTCACATTTATCTTTGGAAGTAGTGTTTTAGTTATTTGTCAAAAGGAATAATATATTTCTCCAGTAGATGGCGCAAGCATTCCCTGAAAATATAAAATATTTTTATCTCTTGAATAGAGAACTTGGTAATAAATGTGACACTATTTAAGCAGTATTAAGTAATCTTCAAGATATTTTCTTTTGAAAAAATGTAAGAAGAACAGGTTAAAAGAAGGTAAAGTGTAGTTCACTTTGGACATATCAAACTTGTCAAGACATTTTATCATTAGTTATGCAGAAAAACTTCAATGTTTAGTAGTATGTGAATAATCAAACTAAGGTCAATTTTAACAAAAATATCTAAGACTTGAAATTCTGAATATGTTTTGTAAATGACAAAAGTTATTTTCTGTTGACTACCTTTGTTTCATTTTTCTTTGTATTCTGCATTTATTATAAGCAGAAGCATTGTGAATATAGTTTAATAAGCAAATAGATAAATAAGTGGAATTCTTAAGCTTTAAGTTAAAGGAGAAAGAAAAACATTTTACAAGCCAAGCCCAATGAATTCCAACCTGATTGTACATGGTCCACTTATTGCTATTGCCTTTATTTTATTATTCATTCTCCTTCAAATAAATATATGTAAATGGGAAACTGATCATCAAAGTACACTTTCTTATAGTAGTCTGGAATTTTTGGTTGGTTGATAAATACCAATTTCTTAGAACCTAAGGAACTCAGTAGCTGGGAAACATAAGAGGTGTACTCTATAGAAATATTACTTTTATCTGATGAATGAGAAGAACTAGTTGTTTTGTTGTAACTTGTGTGGTATCATAGTTACATTTTATTTTAGAGAAAGATATCCTTGCCCCACATTTTGAAAGTTTCTTTTTTCTAAATGGACAAAGTTGAAAAATGTTTTGCCACTTTCCCCAAACTTTCTAAAGAATCCTTTAAAAAAGTTAGATTGAAATTTTTTTTCTTGGAATTTTATACAACTAATATAATAATAATGATGATGGTGATGAAGCCTTGATTTGCATTGTGGTTTTTAGTTTCAAAGGCTGTTTTACATGCATCATTTCACTGGATTGGGTAATGATAATGTCTTTTATAGTCAGAGCAAATACTGCTATTCCTATTTTACAGATGAAAAAAGTAAAAGGCACATTGGGCTTATTGCAGTTAAAAATGAAAAGGACTCAAGAGAATCATTCATTTGTGTTTTTGTTCTTTTTCTTTGTTCTTTCTCCCCTTCCCTCTTTCCCCAACTCCACCAGATTGTTTTTACTCTTTCATCTCTATTTTGAAAAAGCACTAACGTATTCAGTACCCCTAATATTTGCTTTCATGTGGAAGGGCATTCATGACAGTAATAATCCTGGCTCCTCTCTATCCCCTTTTTTAACTTATCTTATTGATTAGCCTGAGAGCAGGAACTGGTCATGTGTAGATCAGCCCTTTCCTCTGTTTGTCCCTTGAAGGTGAGTTGCCCATAGGGAGTACCTGTTCTTTGCTTCTCCCTGCATATGTCTTCCAGCAGCAGGACCTCCATGTGAACAGGCCTATCCCATCTGGCACTGTCTGTGACTGGAGTGGAGAAAGTATGCCTGACAATAATACTGAAGATCAGACGTCAGAGGAATGACAGTATGAGAGATCCCATTAGCCTCTCCCCCTGAAATTTTAAAAAGTTAACTCTAACTCAACAAAGATTCCCTACTCAATGTGGAGGCTTGCCTGAGAGACCCATGCACTGAAGCATCTAAAAGGCGGGAATAAATCAAAGTGGCCAGAGGGGAGGAAAGCTCAGACAGCCACAGACACAGCCCTGCAGCTGGGAGCTGGAGGCTCAGCCAGGAGAGGGAAGGAAGCCGGAGGTCATGTGCACTTCCTTTGCGGTGAGGAACAGATTGTGGTGGTGGGCAGTCCAGCAGGGTGAGCAGAACAAGCAGAGAGTCCTGACAGACCTCCAGGGTTCTGTCCTGTGGCTGTCCACTATTGGGCGGTGGTGTTTCAGATGGAGAAATGCAACCATGGAGCCCTGCCATACCTTGGATTCCCAAAAGTTGCCTCCTGTTACCCTTGGTGTTGGGTGGAGGAGCACCTTTTCTGAGAGTAACTGCAGTGGAACCTCTGTTTCCCTCCGTGACTGATCCCCAGGTGGGGTGCTTGGGGAAGGACCCAGCAGAGGTTAGGGTCACCATTAAGGTCAAAACAAACCCCTTCCCCAAGCAGCATGACTGCACAGTCTTATGGAAGCTGTGGAGATCAAGTCCCTGAGATCACAGAGGTAAAAATATTGTGATTCACCACCATCTATTGGAATATAGTAGAAAGACTTCTTCAGAAGAAGCTGCTAGAGAAGGCCCAATAATACATACATATGCATACATGCCTAGACAGAAGAGATCAGCAAATACCATGCATAACCACAGTAATGAAGAAGCTCAGAAAAATAAAATGAAAAATCCCCAGAAAGCAAGCCGGAACACATAGAAATATGTGATAGAAATGGCAGAGATTTCAATATTGTTGTTCTGAAAATACTAAATGAGATGCAAGAAAATACAGACAGGCAATTCAATACACACAGAAAACAAACTAATGAACAAAATGAGTACTTTACCAAAGAGACTGAAACTTTGAAAAAGAACTGATCAGAAATCCTGGAAATGAAGCCTACAATTAAGGAGATCACGAATGAACTACTGAGCATAGGAAACAGAAAACAACCAAATGGAGGAAAGAATTAGTGATATCGAAGTTAGGAATCTAGAAATGACACAGGGAAAAAGAGAAACCCAAGCACAAAGAAAAATAAAAGAGCTCTACAAGAACTATCTGATTCTATCAGAACAAGCAATACTAGAATAGTAGGCATACTGGAAGGAGAAAAGGAGAAAGGAATGGAGAACCTATTCAAACAAATAGTGGATGAGAACTTTCCAAACATATGGAAAGAACTAGGTCCTCGATTCCAAAAAGCAAACAGAACACTTTGTTACCTCGATCCAAAAGGGCCCTCTCCAAGGCACATTGTATTAAAACTGTCAAAAATTATTGACAAAAATAAATAAAAAGTTTTCAAAGCAGCCCTGGCCGGTTTGGCTCAGCGGTTGGAGCGTCGGCCTGCGGTACAGAGAGACCCGGGTTCAGTTCCCGCTAAGGGCACGTACCTCGGTTGCAGTTTGTCCCCGGCCCTGGTTAGTCGTGCGGGTGGCAGCCACTCGATGTGTCCCTTCACATCGATGTTTCTCTCTCTCTCTCTTTCTCTCTCTCCCTCCCACTCTATCTGTGCAAAAAATGGAAAAATGTCCTCGGGTGAGGATAAAAAATAAAAATAAAAAAATAAAAAAAAATTTTCAAAGCAGTCAGAGAAAAGAAAGAAGTGACCTACAAAGGAAAACCCATCAAAATATCAACCAATTTCTCAGCAGAAACTCTCAAAATCAGAAGAGGGCTCTGGCCAGTTTGGCTCAGTGGTTGGAGCATTGGCCTGCGGACCAGAGAGTCCCGGGTTCAGTTCCTACTAGGGGCATGTACCAAAAAAAATAAAAAATAAAATAAAAGCCAGAAGAGGGTGGAACCAAGTATTCAAACATCTGAAAGAGAAAAATTACCAGCCACAAATAATATATCCGGTAAGAGTATCCTTTAAATATAAAGGAGAAATAAAGACATTGCCAGACATTCAGAAGCTGAGGGATTTTATCACCAGAAAACCTTCATTGCAGAAAATACTTAAGGGAGTTATTCTACCTGAAACAAAGACCATAAGGTGACAACACTGCAAGTAAAATCACCAAAAAATGTAAAGCATAAACAGGGATAATTTGTGACAAAACACAAAAGGGGAGAGGTGAGAGATCTGAACTGAGAAAGAAGGATGAAGATCAGATTCACTCAAAAGAAAAATTACTGCTGTTTATATGCAACTTTATTTTTTATAAACCTAATGGTAACCAAACACAAAAATCCCCAAACTAAGACACATAGCTAAATAAATAAATAAATAAATAAATAAATAAATAAATAAATAAATAAATGGAAAGAAGTATGGAATGCCACCACATTACAAAAACAACAGACAGAAAAAGAACCAATGGAGACACCGAGCTACCAGAAGACAAAAGATAAAACAATATGGAAAATCTTCGTACATCAATAATTACCCTAAAAGTAAATGGACTGAATTCACTAATAAAGGGCAGAGAGTAATTAGCAAAGTGGATCAAAAAACAAAACCCAACCATGGCTATGTACAAGGTGCAAAAACAAGGTAGATTAAAAGTAAAAGGGTAGAAAATGATTCTCTAAGCAAATATCATCTACAGAAAAGCAGATGTAGCTATCCTTTTATCTGACAAAATACATTTCAAGATAACAAGAGACAAAGATGTACATTTTATAATGATAAAGGGGACACTATATCAAGAAAACATAACACTTCTTAATACATATACATGCAACCAGGGACCACCAAAATGTATCAAGCAACTACTCACAGAACAAAAAAGAGAAACAGATCAAAACACAATCATAGTTGGGGACCTTAATACTCCTTTGGAAACTCTAGATAGATCATCCAAACAGAAAATCAATAAAGAAATATTGGCCATCAATAACACACTAAACCAAATGGACATAATTGACATTTACAGAATCTTTCATCCCAGAACATCAGATGATACATTCTCCAGTGCACATGGAACATTCTCAAGCATAGACCATATGTTGGGTCACAAAATTAGCCTCAACAAATTCAAGAAGATTGAAATTATGCCAAGCTTATTCTCTGACCTCAGTGCCTTGAAATTAGAAACCAACTACAAAAAGGAATTAAACCCATAAATATGTGATATTAAACAATATGGTATTAAAAAGTGACTGGATCAAAAATAAATAAAAGTGATATCAAAAGATATATGAAGACAAATGACAATGACAATACAACATATCAAAACTTCTGGGATGCAGCCAAAACAGTAATAAAAGGGAAGTTTATATCATTATAGGCCTATCTCAAGAAGTGAGAAATCCCAACTAAACCACCTAATGTTACTTCTTAAAGTACTAGAAAAAGAATCCAAAGTCAACAGAAGAAAGGAACTAATAAAAATTAGAGCAAAATTGAATAAAATATTCAAGCATATGGTCTATGTTTGAGAATGTTTCAGGTGCACAACAAAAGGACTATACAGAAAAATAATAAAACAAAGAGCTGGTTCTTTGACAAGATTAATAAGATTGACAAACCTCTGGCTAGACACACTAAGGAAAAAAGAGAAAAGACTAATATAAATAAAATCAGACATGAAAGAGGAGATGTCACTACAGACATCACAGATATACAAAGGATCATACTAGAATACCATAAAGAACTATATGCTACCAGATTCAATAACCTAGAAGAAATGGACAAGTCCTTAGAAATACATAACCTTCCTAAACTAAATTATGAAGAATTGGAAAATCTAAATAGACTGATCAGCAGTGAAGAAATTGAAACAACCATCAAAAACCTCTTAAAAAATAACAGTCCAGGATCAGATGGCTTCACCAGACATTCAAAGAAGATTTAAAACCTATCCTTCTCAAACTCTTCCAAAAAACGGAAGATGGGGAGATACTTTCTTAACACATTTTATGAAGCCATTATTACCCTAATACCAACACCTGACAAGGATAACACAATAAAAGAAAACTACAGATCAATACCTCTGATGACTACAGATGCAAAAATCCTAAACAAAATACTAGCAAATCAAATACAACAATACATTAAAAAAATAATACATCATGATCAAGTGGGGTTCATTACAGGGGCACAAGGATGATTCAACATACACAAAGCAATCAATGTAATACACCACATTAACAAAACAAAGGATAAAAATCAGATGATCTTATCAGTAGACACAAAAAAAGCATTTGATAAGATACAGCATTCATTCATGATTAAAACAATCAATAAAATTAGAATAGAAAACAGTACCTCAACATAATAAAGTACATATATGATAAACCCTCAGCTAATACACTTAATAGTGAAAAACTGAAAGCTTTTACTCTTAAGATCTGGAATAAGATTCTTATTCAACATAGTTCTGGAAGTCTTAGCCAGAGCAATAAGGCAAGAAAAAGGAATAAAAGGCATCTAAATAGAAAATGAAGAAGTAAAACTGTCACTTTTTGAGAATGACATGATTATATATAGAGAACCTTAGACTCCACCAAAAAAACTATTCAAAACAACAAACAAATACAGTAAAGTTGTAGGATACAAAATCTATGTACAAAAATCCACTGCCTTCCTGTATACTAACAATGAAAGTTCAGAAAAAGAAATGAAAAAAAAAAATGTACTTTTGCAATTACAACCAAAAGAATAAAATACCTAGGAATAAACTTAACAAGAATGTGAAAAACCTATATACTGAAAACAACAAAGTATAATTAAAAGAGAACACAACAAAAGGGAAAAATACCCCATGTTCATGGATTGGAAGAATCATTATAGGTAAAAGGGCTATACTATCCAAAGCAATACACAGATTTAATACAATCCCCATCAAACCCCAATGTCATTTTTTAAAGAAATAGAACAAAAAATTATCAGACATGTATGGAATCACAAAAGACCCTGAATAGCCAAAGCAATCCTGAGAAAAAAGAACATAGCTGGAAATATTACACTATGAGAACTTTAAATTATACTACAGAGCTATGATAATGAAAACAGCATGGTATTGGCAGAGAACCAGACACACAGATCAGGGAACAGAATTGAGAGCCCAGATATAATACCACATGTGTATGGGCAGATAATTTTCAACAAAGAGCCAGAAACACACAATGGAGTAAAAATAGCCTCTTCAGTAAATGGTGCTGGGGAAATTGGAAAGCCATATGCAAAAGAATGATACTGGATGACAATTTGTCCCCATATACAAAAAGTAAATTCAAAATGGACTAAAGACCTAAATGTAAGACTTTGAAACAATAAATTATATAGAAGAAAACATAGGGACCAAACTTATGGACCTTGGCCATAGAGAACATTTTATGAACTTGACTCCAAAGACAAGGGAAGTAAAGGCAAAATAAATGAGTGAGACTAGAGCAAGCTAAAAAGCTTCTGCACAGCAAAAGAAATTGACAATAAAACAAAAAGGCAGCCAACCAAATGGGAGATGATATTTGCAAACAATAGTTCCAACAAAGATTTGATATCCAAAATATATTTAAAAAACTCATAAAACTCAACACCAAACAAACAGCCTAATCAAAAAATGGGCATAGGCCCTGGCCAGTTTTGCTCAGCAGTTAGAGCATCAGCCCGCGGACCAGAGAGTCCTGGGTTCAGTTCCTGCTAGGGGCACATACCTCGGTTGCAGTTTGTCCCCAGCCCTGGTTGGGGTTGCGTGGGTGGCAACGGGTCGATGTTTCTCTCTCACATCGATGTTTCTCTCTCTCTTTTCCTCCTTTTCTCCTTCCTGCTGTATCTGAAGATAAGTGCAAAAATGTCCTTGGGTGAGGAGAAAAAAAATAAAAAATAAATAAAAATAATTTAAAAAATGGGCATAGGACATGAACAGACACCTCTCCCAAGAAGACATACAAACAGCCAATAGATATATGAGAAAATGTTCAATCTCACTAGCAGTTAGGGAAATGCATACCAAAACTACAATGTGATACCACCTCACACTTGTTAGAATGGCCATATCAGTAAGACAAATAATAACAAGTGTTGGAAAAATTGTGGAGAAAAGGAAACCTCATTCACTGCTAATGGGAATGTAGACTGGTACAGTCCCTATGGAAAACAGTCTGGTGATTCCTCAAAAAATTAAGAATAGAGCCACCATATGGCCCAGCAACTGGGTATATATCTGAAAAACTTGAAAACGTATTCTCAAAAATATATGCACCCCTGTGTTCATTGCAGCATTATTCATGGTGGTCAGGACACGGAAACAACCGAAGTGTCCTTTGATAGAGGATTGGATAAAGAAGATGTGGTACATATACACAATGGAATACTAGTCAGCCATACAAAAGGATGAAATACTGCCATTTGTGACAAGATGAATGGACGTTGAGAATATTATGCTAAGTGAAATTAGGCAGAAAAAGCTAAGAACCATATGATTTCACTTATATGTGGGATATAAAAGAGAAACTCATAAACACAAACAGCAGTGTGGTGGTTGCCAGAGGGAAGGGAATAGGGGACTGGGGGGGGGGGTGAAAGGGGCCTAATATATGGTGATGGAAGATGATTTGACTTTGGATGGTGAGCACACAGTGTAATATACAGATCTTGTAACATAGAAACCCACACCTGAAACCTATATGATCATATTAACCAATGTCACCCCAATACATTTAATTTAGAAATAAACAAATAAAAAGTAAAAAGAAAAAATATACTGAACCTCTTAAGGGGCCTCCTTCTTGCAGAAATAAACACTCTTCAATATTATCTTTTTAAGGTAATGTTTTAGCTCCTTGTTAACTTTTTTGTCTTAAGCCACTTGTTCAGAACTCAAGCAAAGAAAAGAGGTACAGTAAAATATCAATATAATAGGATCATTCAGGCAAGGGGGTGTAGTTAAAGCCCAAAGTCCCTCATAGAATAAAGTAGGTTTACCAAATGTATATGTTAAAAATTTGACAAATTAGTTTGTTTACCTGTTTTTACTTATGTAGACACATTTCTATAAATAAAATTAAGTATGTATAAAAAGTTTAATTACCCAGAAAAGTTTTCTATATGTATTACTGTAATTTTAAATGTATACTGAACAGATCTAGTACATGAGTGCATTCACCAGTCACCGCAAGTAAACAAATGCACACGGATTGGGTGTGGCTTAGCATACATGGAACATTGGAGGGCACATGTTAAAACTGCTACAGAAAGTGACAACAGAACCAGTTACCGGAGAAGACAAAGAAACAGGTCCCAAATGAAAGAATAGAACAAAACCACAAGAAAAGAACTAAGCAAAATGGAGATAAGCAACCTAACAGAAGCGGAGTTCAAAATACTGCTTACAAGGATGCTTAATGAACTCAGTGAGAACCTCAGTGAACTTAGTGAGGGCCTCAAGAGCATAAAAAAGGACCAGTCAGAAATGATGGATGCACAGTCAGAAATGAAGGAGGCATTAACTGAAATAAAGAATAATTTACACATATTCAATAGTAGAGTACGTAAATCCAAGAAGCAAACCATCGATTTGGAATATAGGGAAGCAAAAAACACCCAATCAGAACAGCAAAAATCCAAAAAAATGAGGATAGTGTAAGGAGCCTCTGGGACAACTTCAAGCATGCCAACATTTGCATCTTGGGGGTGCCAGAAGGAGAAGGGAGAGAACAAGAAATTGAAAACCTGTTTGAAACAATAATGGCAGAAAAATTTTCTAACTTGGTGAAGGAAATAGACATACAAATCCAGGAAGCACAGAGAGTCCCAAACTAGATGAACCCCAAAAGGCCCACACCAAGACACATCATCATCAAAATGCAAAAGGTTCAAAGAGAGAATCTTAAAAGCAGCAAGAGAAAAGCAGTTAACTACCTACAAGGGAGTTCCCATAAGGCTGTCAGCTGATTTCTCAAAAGAAACTTTGCAGGCCAGAAGGGAGTGGTAAGAAATATTCAGAGTGATGAAAACCAAGAACCTACAACCAAGATTTCTCTATCCTGCAAAGCTGTCATTTAGAATCGATGGCCATATAAAAACTTTCCCAGACAAGAAAAAGTTAAAGGAGTTCATCACCACCAAACTGTTATTATATGAAATGTTGAAGGGTCTTTTTGAAGAAAATGATGAAATATATACAAACAAAATGGTAATGAATACATATCTATTGACAATGGAATCTACAAACAAAATGAAGAAGCAGAACAGAAACATTCTCATAGATACAGAGAAATTTTGTTGGTTGCCAGATGAGAGGGGGATTGGGGGAATGGGTGGAAAGGTGAAGGGATTAAGAAGAACAAATTGGTTGTTAGACTGACAAACCTCAAAGAGAAGGGGGTTGGGGGCGGGGGGTGGGAAGAAATAAACCAAAGAACTTAAATGCATAACCAATGAACACAGACAACAGTGTGGGAAAAGATTGGAGGGGGTCGGGAGGAGGGAGGAGGGGGTCAATGGGGAAAAATGAGGAACATCTGTAATACATTCAACAATAAAGATTTAAAAATCTTTTTAAATAAAAAATTTAAAAAAAAGAAATAACAAGCATAAAAATGGTAAATAGGTAAATATAAAGAACTATATATGTATATATTTTCTCTTTTATTCTTATTTTTTTTAAACATAAGATTGTTTAAAGCAATTAATCTAATACTATATTCTTGGATATGTGTACATGACAATTATAGCAAAGAATAGAAGAAGAAATACATTACATTGGAATAAATTTGCTATATTTATAAATGTAAACTCAGCATTAAACTCAAGTAGATTAAGTTAAAGAAGTATATGTAATACCAAGAAAAATTAGAGGTAAATAGATGAATATACAGACAGACAAATAGATGTCAAAAAATCAACTGTGAAAATAATAAACATGAAATTAAATGATAAATTTAAAAATTTACTAAAAGAAGGAATTAAACGAGGAACAAATAAAAATAATGTCACATAAAAAATAGAAAGAGAACAGATGTAAATTCAAACATATTAGTAATTGTACTAAATATGAATTACCTAAACACTTTTAAAAAGGCAAAAGTTGTCAAAATGTATATATCTCTTTTTTCCCCATAGCTCAAACACAATCAACATTTATTTATAATATGTCATATCACAGTATACATAGATCCTTGTATTTTAATACATATCACATATATTTCTTCAGGTTCTGCAATCTTAAAATACCTGAAAAGAATAAATGGGCACAAACCACTAAGAATGATGTCAGTTCTTTCAATAAGAGAAACAATTCAAGGATTACTGCACTAAAAAGTAATTGAGGGATTCAAAGATGGCAGTGGACTAGGTAGAATAAACACTGACCCTTTGTGAGGCCCAAACTGGAATTACAACTAAAGTATAGAAAAATTATCCTGAATAACCAACAGAAGACTAGCTGGAGAGAAGCATTATAACCAAAGATTTAAAAAGGGGGTCAGATCAAGACTGCTAGGAAGTATAAAGGTGTGAGAGGGCTGGTCAGGCTCCCACAGGCAGCAGCTAAAATTCTGAAGGGATACTTCAGGTATGGGATTCCCACTGAGAAGTCTAGGGTTTAAACTCCAAGTCAGGTTCCCAGGCTCTGAGCACCAGGACCAGGAAAGGTGCCCACAAAATATATGACTGTAAAAAGCAGTGGGGTTTCTGTTCACCAGGGAGAGATGGCTAGAAATGCAGGTACCCACTTACAGGCCAACACATAAAATTTTGTTTAGAACCACTCACCTTGGGCTCCAGCAGAGGGAAGGCAGAGTGCACTAGAGCAGCATAAAGAGTCTGAGGTCAGTGGCTCTGGGAAGAATATCCTGGTGTGATATAAATCCCATGTCAAAAGGGAGTGAAATTATACAAACTTAAAATAAATGCAAGTCTGTACAAAGGCTGTTGCATGGTAAACAGGAAGACCTCCCTTTCACATTCTCTGACCCTGTGGCAAAGGGGGCTGTGGATGCCAGGAGCCTGGGGGCTGAGGCAGGAGCCTGGAGAGCTTGACGCCCTGTCAACGCTGCTGGTGTGAGCAGTAAGGAAAACTAGGACTCAGTTCAACTCCAACTCATTTATTACAGTTCCAGCCCTGTGTTCCAGGATCAATATCTATGTAATACACACCCCACAGCACTCCTGAAATAGACCATGTTAACATTCCCACCTCTTTCTCAGTATATCCACCCAAAGGATAAGAGTCTTTCAAAAACCAGCATCACCAGGTGTGGTACATCCCAGGAAGAGCGCCTTCCCTGCACAGCAGGAAACAGGGTCAGGAACTGGACACATCCCAGCAGGTGCAGCTCCCGATGGACAAGAATGACTCCCCGTGGAGCAGGGACAGGTGGTCCCCTCAAAGCACAGATGTTCCACATGAGTGTGGGCACACATATAAGGTGTCCCCAATATGTATACACTTTACCAGCGGATAACGCGGTTTTCACTACTTTACAGGTTTAACTGGTTTGAAACAATGGGTCCACAGGACTGGCTTGGCTCACTCTCGGTTAACAGTGAGCGTGACTCTAGGGGTCCACCCAGGGCCTCCAGATCTTTGTAGTTTGGCTGGTCTGGTCTTCTCCTAGGATCCTAGGGCTTCTGGGAGAGGGAGTTTCTAGATCCACGAGGGCTCAGCCCTGTGAGCATGCACACATGTGTGTACCCGAACATGCACCCTCACGCATGCTTTCATGGAGCCAACACGGTGCACACAAGTGTTCCACAGGGCATGCTCACTTAGTGGCTGCTGTGGGGAGTCTGTTTTGTCATTGAGCAATGAGCAACCCCAGGCAAGGGGACTTGTTTGAAAGATGCCACATGTTGGAGGCTGCAGACATGTGTCACACACCTGGGAGTGTAACCCATTAGAGCCTGGCCCAGTGTTTCTCTGACAGAGCAAATAGCAGGAATGCACAGGAAGCCTCTCCTCATCTAAAACCTTTTCCCGACACCACAGGCAGACAGGACAGGGCCACAGTCCTCAGAAGGTGCGCTGGTAGTTGTGAGGTTCGGGAGCTGCTGGTCCAGGAGAGGGTCACAGCCATACTGGTACCAAGCCGTCCGCTGGTATCACTGGGCTCTGGGGATGCAGGTGTGCTCTTTGAGTTGTTCTCATACTGATGTCCTGAGGGGCCCATGTGGTGAGAGGAGCCAAGTCGGAGACCTGCCCAGGCTCCTTGCAGGGAGCCCCTCACTGAGGCCCTGTCTGGGTGTGATGACTGATCTCTTGCAGTCAGATTCCATGTTGGCGTAGACTTGGCTTAGAACTGGGGAAAGGAGGAGGGGTACAGCATGGGTCTCTGGCTTTAGGTATTAGTTTTTGTTTGAGTTACAGGAGTGAAGGGGGAACAGAAAAAAGAGATTGATAAAGAAACAGGACTAGTGATCTTTCTGTTCTGAAGAAGGGAGAGGCTCTTCAGGAGAGGATGCGCTGGCAGGGGATGACCAGCACCACAGGCGTTTATAGAAAGTCGGGTGGGCTGCTGTGGACTTGGCTTTATTGTTGCTGTTGCTTCTGTAAAACAGATTATTTTTGCAGCGAGCGGCTAAATTATTTCCCGGATAACACAAGAGAGGAAGGAAAAACAAAACAAAACAGCAAATAAGTGAAAAGAATAATAACAAATGGTGCTACTTTAGCTGAGTGTACTCGGGAACCACAATCCTGTGCAGCCCAGGAGAGACAAGACCCACGGCACCACCAGAATCAGGGCTGGGGAATCACTGATGCTCTGACTCAATTTAAGGAAGTCAGTGGCCTCCTTGTGCCCAATGCTTTACTTAGCATTAGAGGAGAATCCTACATTGCTCAAGGAGTCAATGAATTTGATTATTTTTTTATTTCAATGTGTTACATTATTAAATAAAAATGTTTATTAATTTAGGACCCAGCTTTTTCTTACACATTTGTTTTAATAACAGGCTCCTTGACAAGTTGGCTCACACACAACTCCTGCTCTTGTTCCAAGACCTTGGGAACATTTAAGGATCTGTTTCTGGCCTGTTGCAGTGAAATAGTCTCCCTGAACTATTCACTCATAATTCTCGTACATCTAAAATAAGGTCTTCTGGCAGGATGAGTTTGAAAATCATGAAAATACTTTCTTTTGAACCAAAACACCCTCAACATCAAGAATCATTCCCGTTTAGATCCCTATGCATCCTGTACTCCAAAAGTACACTTTATGACCTTTAAATTATAGGGTCTTACCAGAGCAAATAATTGGTGTACCTTTCTGAACATGTCAGGTACATTAACACAACTGACTTATCAGATATCTGACTGGGATTCAAATCCATAGCAGAACCTCCCTATTTCTTGTTCCATAGCACCACCCGGTGGCCACAGCTCACACCACAGGATAAGGGACCCAGTGTTCAGGGCTGGTGCCCAGGTTTGTTCAGCATCTTCTGGGAGCACAGCAACTTTAGCTGCAGGCAGTGCTCACAGTGGTTAAGAGCCCAGGCTCCGTAGTCTGTCAGACCTGTGTTCGGATCCCAGCTCTAACACTTCTTCCCTGGGCAAGTGCTTAACCTTGTCAAGCCTCACTTTCCCAGCTCCGGAAAGGGGTCAGGAATTGTGCTCACTTCACATGGTAGTTAGAACAAAATGAGTTAGATACAGCATGTAAAGTAGTGTAGGGGGTGCGAGCCCAGAAAGAGCACCGGTCACATGGCTGCTGTCACTCACAGGAACCCCTGCCCTGCTCATTCATGGGTCAGCACTACAGTGTGGACCTGTCAAGCACTCTGCTCTGAAAGTTGTGCTAACTCAGTGAGGCTGATTATAGTTTATTAAGTCAACTTAGACAATTACATGAGTTGTGATAAAGGTCAAAAAACGTAAGCAGCTAGTATGAAAACTTGAGGCAACAGAACCCCTCTGGGTAAAACAAATACTAATAAGCTTCATCATCATTGACCTGCATGTGAGCACTTTACCCACATCGTCGTCTGTGAGACTGGGAATGCAGGCAGTAGTCCCCAGCACTGAGTGTGCGTGTGCACACTTCCCTGATGCACTGCAAGTGACCTGCCAGGACCTGAAGTGTGACTGTCACCCAGAAAC
Source organism: Molossus molossus (assembly GCF_014108415.1). NCBI lineage: Eukaryota > Metazoa > Chordata > Mammalia > Chiroptera > Molossidae > Molossus > Molossus molossus. The sequence continues at coordinate 4,893 of NW_023425389.1, read as the reverse complement.
CCTTGAACCCATGTCACACTCAGAAGGTGGCTGCCAGTGGCCCTCAGTGCTGCAGCATCAGCCCTGAGAGCCCACGAGTAGGGCCTGGTCCTCAGAGTGTCCTAGTGTCCTTCCTAGACTTTTAGTTTCTCAGGGTTCACATTGGGCAGGTTTATAGATAAATACTCTATAAAATGTTATTTTAAAAAACAGTTGTACCTCTCCACTTCACGCTTTGACGTTTGCGGCTTCACTCTATGGTGGTTTTTTCAAATATAGCATAGTGTAGTGTAGTGTAGTGTAGTGTAGTGTAGTGTGTACTATAGTATAGTACAGTATTTGAAAAAACTACGATAGACTGAAGCTGCAAACATCGAAGCACGAAGTGGCGAGGGAGAGTGTAGATTTGACAATTAAACCATGTTTAAGCAGAGGCATCATTTAATCGAATGTAAGATGCACTTTGCCCCCAAACCTTCACATCTCTGGAGTCAGAATGCAGCTTCACGTGTGTCTCATGGTCATTGTGGTAGGTGGCAATTATGACAAGCAATTTATTTATTTTTATGTGAACATGGTGCTGTAGCTTATAGACAGCCTCCTAGATTAGATGAAATACACACAGTGTATGCAACTAGAAATCCATTTCAGAACCTCTGACAAACTCCAAACAACAGCCTAAATGACGAGGAATTCCATACACCTGGTGGGAGACTCAAGGCCAGATCAGGTTGGAAGAGAAACCAGAGCTGCTTTTCAATGTGACAAATAGATCAGAGCCACACTAGGCCTTGCTGAAGACCCTGCCTATGTCCTTACCTGTGACATGCACCAGGATCTCCCTACAGAAATAGCTTGTTCTACCTGACAGGTACCAGGAAACCTAACAACATACCCTGCTGAGCTTGTCTCAGCCGAGCCTGTGTGGACACCAGCTCTGGATACTCGAGTCCCTACCACCCTGTACATGATGCGGGAGGCTTCTCATGCTAAAGTAATTAAATTATGGGATGAAACTGCCACAATACTGATGTGGGTTTATATTTCCCACTTGGCTGTAAACATATGTAAGAGGGCAGATGCATGTGTATGAAGCACATCTCCTCTCAGGCTCCTACACACACGTGTGCACATCCACCCATATGCCACCTCCTGGGTTCCAGCCTGTCCCTGAGGGAGACCTGAGATCCCTCCCCTGACTGCCAGCCTGCAGCCTGTCAGCCCCTCCTACCTTTTCCCGAGGGCACCTTGGGGGTGTCCTGCTCTTCTCCCCATTTTGAGCAGGATGGAGTGGCCTCGAGGTGCTCCAGCTGTGACTCAGGAGGCTGTGAAGTCGAGGGCATGGTGTGCTCTGAGGACTCCAGGGGCCAGGAAGTGCCATCTGAGGCTGATTTGAGGTGATCTCTGCCACCCTCTTTCTTCTGCTGGATGAAATTGATGAAGGCTTTGGCTCCAATCCAGTGGCGTTTCCTAGATAGAAGTAGAGTTTTAGGACATGGCCAACCCACCCTGACCTTCCAGCAGGTCACTGGGTGCCCTAACACAGATGGGGTACCCATCACCAAATGGGAAGTTGGCTGTTAATTTGGGGTCAGAATGAGGGTGCTGTTCCCATCACCACAGTCATCGTATGTGGGCTCAGTGGTGGAACAGAGTTGGCAGTTAATTCGCACAGACCCAGGGATGGGAGAAGCGCTCATCCTGGCAGAAACCCACACTGGCCTCTCGAGAAAACAGCACTTCAAGTGCAGCCCTCAGCTCCTGACTCTGGAAATACAGGGAGTGGTGCTGGGCCAATCTGGTCCATGTTTGTGTGGAACTTTCCATCAAACACCATTTCAGGAGGAGTCAGGGACCTCCTCGTTCTCTGCTGGAGTTACCAATAAGTGAAATAGGCCTATTAGGACCGTTCCCAGCACTGAGGAGGCTGGGTGAGGGGAAGAGGGCAGGCAGAGGGGGCCGTTTGAATGACCAACAGTGGATTTAAGGGGTAGGTCACACGCTGCAGTGAACCGGAAATGGTTGCATCCTAAGCTAACAAGAACCACACCTGGGTTCCAGTCCTGGCTCAGCCACCAAACAGCACTGTGCTCACACAGATCAGCCCATTCCTCCTCGGGGCCTCAACTGCTCTGCTGAGAAGTTCTGTTCTCAACTCCTCTGCTGGGGAGGGGTTCTGACAGGCTGTGATTTCAACAGAGAGGCCCCACAGGATTCATGGTGATTTGACTTCAAGGCTGCACTGGGACAAACCAATCTCAAGGGCCGGCTCCTGGGCTCAGGCCTGGGACCAGGGGAAGCCCAGATGGACAGAGGCGGTCAGTCTCCAGCACCAAGCTGGCCCACAACCAAGTCCTCTGCTCCCTGAAGAAGGGAAAGTGTTTCTGAAACCACCCAGGGGTCCAGTGAACCTGAAGTAATTAAGGTAAGTTCTATGCTTGAAGACCATGGGTGGCGGTCCAGGTGTCTGACCCAAGTTTCCTTTCCCAAACAGAAACATGGTTTTCTATGTCCTGAAATGTTGAGACAAAACCTGATGCTCTTGCTTGAGTGGCTCCAAAACCACAGACTCTGCACCCCTTAACCGGGCTCCTGGCCGCTGGATATTTACATCCCTCCTGAGATGACCCTGAGCACATGGGGCAGGACTGAAAGACTCTCTCAATTCTCTCTGTGCTGGGAGGGACCTGCACACAGATGACCCACACACAGGGGAGGACCAGGCCCAGCACACTGGTCACTGCTGTAGAGACTACAGCTTTCCACTGCTCGAGAAAAAGCACACTCTCTCTTTTGCTGAAGTTACGGAAGCTTAAATCAACTCACTTCTTTAAAGCAGGATCACATGACTCATTGTGTTCCCTTGCTTTTTCTTCTAGTTTCTTCCTATTCCTCTGTAAGGCATTTAATTGTTCTCTGCAGACAGAGGAGAAAGCAAATGTAGTCAGGTTTTAAATAACACACACATATTTACTCATCAGCCCAGCCTGGGACCTGGCCCAGAAGGGCTGGTACTTTTCTGGGACTCAGACATCACAGTGCTCGTGACCATCATGATGGCCGAGTTGGGAAAATGTGAATGGAAGCATCCGACATGGGTCCAGGATCCCTAATATCTTGAGGAGACCTGTGGAGGCACCTAGGACTGGTCTGTACCTGATCTCAGGAGAGCAAACCGTGAGTCATCTGCAACTTAAGCTCAGAAACCCCAAGGACTTTCTGGCCAGGTCAACTCAGGACATTGTTCACTTGGGGTCAGATGCAGGGTAGGCTAGATCCTGTGGGGACAGAGTCATGACAGGTAGTGGTGGGGAGAGGTCTGCCCTCAGTGAGTTAGATGGGAATCAAGATAAAAACGTCATTTTAGTCAAGTCAGACCTCTGACCTCGACCCCTTCCAGGGTCGGGTTTCCAGTAACACTGCCATGGAAGCAAAGTCAAGGACTTCTGGGGCCAGACAGAGAAGACAGGCAGCAAAGCGGGCCTAGAAAGACCAGCGGGACTGGTGGAGACTGTGGCTGCTGAGCCAGGGAGCCAGGTGGGACTGAATGCAGGACCTGCAAACAGCTGCTGCAGACGGGGGAGAGCTGATTGCTCTTTTCAAAGAATCTGGAAACCCAGGTTGCAAAGCACAATCTCCCGATTAATAAATGTTGGAAATCAGTTTCCATTTTCAAAAACACAGAAAGGACCCAAGAGACACCTTTTGAACCTTGGGCTGCCAGAGGGCACCCCTGCTTTCTGTTAGTGAGAGAGCATCTGGCCTTCCTGAAACACACACATGCTCTTGTGTGGTCGTGTCCCAGAGTGGTGCATGCGGGGCTCTCTACACAATGCTTCCCACTGGGCCCGGCTGCTGTCCTGTTCCTGTCTCAACAGCTGGGACCCCTGGTTTCCTTGCTGACATGATAGGGAGAAGGCTGGCTAGTGTGGGGAGGGACCTGAAGCAGGAGCATGGCCTGGTCTGGGTACTGGGAGGTGCAGGGAGCACCAGGAGGGAGGCTGGAGGAAGCTGGGCTCAGCCCTGGAAGGCTGCCATGCCCCTGCCCAGGCAATGAGTCAGATCACTGGCAGGTGAGTGTTTAAGGGATGCTGCCCTGTGCGGCCAAGGAAGGCCTCTGGACCCAAAGGCTTTCCTGAGAGTTCATGGTGAAGTGAGCACCTCATGAAAAGTGACAGCTCATGAACCACAGGGCCCCTGACCACCGACCCTGCTGTGTTCCCAGAGCCCTGGTTTGAGATCTGGTCTGTGTTTTTCTGTTCCCACAGCTGTGTTCTTGGCCTTTTGCTAGAGCACTTTCCTATGTGGGTTTGGCACCACTGAAGCTGCACACACTCATAGAGGGCAGGCACCCCACCCTTCCCCCTGGGGCACGGCTGGACTGGGGAAGGTGCTCAACTCAGAGCAGGTTCAGGAATCTTGCCCACACCCTGGTCTCCTGCACACACTCTCTAATGCAAAACTGTCATCAAATCACAAATTATCCCCCTGGGTACCAGGCTCCTCCTCTTCTAGTTTGTACCTGCCCAATCACTGCTGGTAATTTTTATCAGCTGGATTATAGAGGGCCAACATCAGGCAACAGTCATTTCTACACCAAAACTACAGTGTGGTTTTTAATGTAAACTGCCCATTGGTGGGTGTCCAGCCCCCTATCCATGAGCAGAGGAAGCTGGGAGAACAGTGAAGGAGCATCATTACCCTGGGAGTTGGCACAGTCTCCCTCCGTCCCACACTGGCCAGCCATTCCTGATCACAGGAAGGACAGTCCCATCAGCACAGCACGGAGGGGTGAAGACCACCCTAGGCCCACAATGCATTTCAGATTACTTGTCTTCCAAACCACAGTTTTCAGCACCAAGGATCTTCCTCCTGACCTCATTTCTGGCAGCTTCCTAGGCCCCTAGACCAGCA